>NW_019942942.1:130757-134701 GCF_002910315.2 Salvelinus sp. IW2-2015
TCGCTTCTTAGGCACCACCATTCTAGTTGTTGATGATGCCTTGTCCTCTTAGCAACCCATTCTAGTTGTGCTGTCCTTGTCCTCTAGCAACCCATTCTAGTTGTTGATGATCCTTGTCCTCTTAGCAACCCTTCTAGTTGTTGGATCCTTGTCCTCTTAGCAACCCATTCTGTTGTTGATGTCCTTGTCTCTTAGCAACCATTCTAGTTGTTGATGACTCTTGTCCTCTTAGCAACCCATTCTAGTTGTGGATGATCCTTGTCCTCTTAGCAACCCATTCTAGTTGTTGATGATCTTGTCCCTTAGCAACCCATTTAGTTGTTGATCATCCTTGTCCTCTTAGCAACCCATTCTAGTTGTTGATGATCCTTGTCCTCTTAGCAAACCCATTCTAGTTGTTGATGATCCTTGTCCTCTTGCAACCCATTCTAGTTGTTGATGATCCTTGTCCTCTTAGCAACCCATTCTAGTTGTTGATGATCTTGTCTCTGCAACCACTTAGCAACCCATTCTAGTTGTTGCATCTTTAGATCTCCCTTCTTTCTAAACTTCTAACGGATATTTTCATCTCTGTCACATGAGACCACTAACATGTACGGTATGCTTTTGGCAACAGTGTTTTCCCACTATTTSCATTATGGAACAAACATTTGCGTAGCCTACTGCCGTGTGCGCATCGCTGCGCTTGTAATGTGAAGAGATCATATTTCATCAACATTTGAAGCTAAATATTCTGATTTGTTGCATCAGCCTCATTGTTTAAKAAAAWATATATGCATGTATCCTAGGCCTACTGGTTGTATGAATTTGGGATCAATCATCCCACAACTGTCCCAGCGTGTTTGGAATAGGCTATTTATTACTCGCATAGAACGACAAGTTGTAGTGGAGAGGGTCGAGAGTTTCAAGTTCCTTGGTGTCCACATCACATTCTACAGCTGCACCATCGAGAGCATCCTGACCGGTTGCATCACCGCCTGGTATGGCAACTGCTCGGCATCTGACCGCAAGGCGCTACAGAGGGTAGTGCGAACGGCCCAGTACATCACTGGGGCCAAGCTTCCTGCCATCCAGGACCTATATAATAGGCMGTGTCAGAGGAAAGCCCATAAAATTGTCAGAGACTCCAGTAACCCAAGTTATAAACTGTTTTCTCTGCTACCGCACGGCAAGCGGTACCGGAGCGCCAAGTCAAGGACCAAAAGGCTCCTCAACAGCTTCTACCCCCAAGCCATAAGACTGCTGAACAATTCATAAAATCGCCACTGGACAATTTACATTTACATTGTACCTACCTCATCCCCATATTGTTTTTATTTACTTTTTTGCTCTTTTGTACACCAGTATTTCTACTTGCACATCATCATCTGCACATCTGTCACTCCAGTGTTAATTTGCTAAATCTTAATTACTTTGCTACTATGGGCTATTTATTGCCTTACTTCCTCACGCCATTTGCACACACTGTTTATAGATTTTTCTATTGTGTTATTGACTGTACYTTTGTTTATGTGTAACTCTGTGTTGTTGTTTTTGTTGCACTGCTTTGCTTTATCTTGGCCAGGTCMCAGTTGTAAATGAGAACTTGTTCTCAACTGGCCTACCTGGTTAAATAAAGGTGAAATCAATAAAAATAAAAATAAAAATTGACCCCCGCCCCCTCCCTTTTGTACACTGCTGATATTCACTGTTTTTTATCTATGTATAGTCACTTCGCCCCCACCTACATGGACAGATTACCTCAACTAACCTGTACCCCTGCACACTGACTCAGTACCGGTGCCCCCTGTATATAACCTCATTATTGTTATTCTTGTTGTGTTAGTTTTTATTATTACTTTTTATTTTAGCCTACTTGGTAAATATTTTCTTAACTCTTCTTGAACAGTTTTTTAAGGGCTTGTAAGTAAGCATTTAATGGTAAAGTGTACACTTGTTGTACTCGGCGCATGTGACAAATAAAGTTTGATTTAATTTGACCAATAGAATAGGTAAACCTTTCTACTATGAGGGTTAGTAGATGTCAAGTAAACGTCTATTCCACGTTGGTTCAACGTCATTTCAATCAAATGACGTTGAAACGATGTTGATTCAACCAGTGTCCTGTGGGTAGTGATGTTGCTGTTCGTTACTCGTCTTGTTGTCTGAGGAAAAGTAAGTGTGGACAGTTATTGTAATATCTTCAAAGTGCGCATCGGAATTCAGTCAGAAGGACGCAAGCCATTGCATGTTCTGTTAAGATGAATTCCCATCATCTAAATGTGATTTCTGTCATTTGAACTCTCTAATCAGGTTATGCACCCAATCCATATGGGTCAGGTACATTTCTAGAATGTCCGGTAAATTAAAATGCTGCCGGTCAAATGTCCGTACGCCACATTATCGTAACGGAAACGCTGACACACACACACACAAACAGTTAGCACACACACTGTAACACGTGTGCAGAGAGAGAGAGAGAGTCCGACAGAGAATCTGAGCAATCGTTGGTCCTTGATGTTTATATTACATTAACACTGTTGTAATTATTCTGTAATTTTATCATCAGTCGGTCACAGAGCCTGCGCTGACACTGGTGGGGTCACCTCCCTACCTTCTGTATTGTGTCTTGGGTGTTGTTGTGTTAGCGATGATGAGATGCTAATGACTTTAGCTCTGGTTGCTGGTATTAACATGCATTACTCTGTGTGGGTTTGAAGCACAAGCGACTCACTCACATGCGATTAGATGGGGGTGTCAGCACGGAATTATGACTAAACTGACTAAATACCCCACACTTTCTTACAATAGTGATTTTTAGCGATTCATGCCTCAGCATGTTCTCTTTTCTGGTGAGCAGTGCCTCCCCAAGGTGGCTGACATGACATCGTTGCTAATGGTATTTCACTTGGCTGTAAGCTGCTGATAATTACCTAATAGCCTCGAACACAGAGGTTAATTCAATTTTGTCTCATTGCAGTTCAATAAAATGTAGCTTGATGATATTGTGTGTATGTTTGTGTCAGTGGAATTGAGAATAATCACTGTCTCTCTCTGTCTCTCTGTCTCTCTGTCTCTCTCTCTCCTTGTCTGTCTGTCTGTCTGTCTGTCTGTCTGTCTGTCTGTCTGTCTGTCTGTCTGTCTGTCTGTCTGTCTGTCTGTCTGTCTGTCTGTCACACTCACTCTCTCCTCCCCCTCTCTCTTTCTCGCTCTCCCTCCCGCTCTTCCCTTGTTCCTTGTCTCCAGTTGATAAGTGGAGGATCTATCGTCAGCGCTGAGGCAGTATGGGACCATGTGACCATGGCCGACCGAGAGTTGGCGTTTAAGGCCGGTGATGTCATCAAGGTGCTGGACGCGTCCAATAAGGACTGGTGGTGGGTCAGATTGACGAGGAGGAGGGGTGGTTCCCGCTAGCTTCGTACGGGTGAGTTAGTGATACCTCATGTCACCCAGTCTCCTGAGTGCCCTGATTCACACTATAAACCATGTAGGATCTTTCATTTGAGCCAGTTTGCTACAGGAGGAAAATAATCCTGCAGCAACAGGAAATGTGAATTGTTATGTGGATTATAATTAATGGATATATAATTAAGGGATTGATACATTTTTCGGGAAAATCATGTCTGAAAGTGTAAATGATAGAAAGTTTTACATTTAAGTTTTAAGTTCTCCTGCAACATGGTGATCAAATAAGATCCTACATCTGTAGGAAAAGCCAAGCCAAGCCAAGCTATACTGGGCTGGCCTGGTAACCCATCTACTTTAGTTGCTGGAACCCTGCTAAAAAGAACAGTATGATATCCAAGCCAGCACAGTACACTTCCTGTTAGCTTCACAGTACACTTCCTGTTAGCGTCACAGTACACTTCCTGTTAGCTTAATACATTACCTGGTAAAGGCTACACACAACTACAGCTAAAGAGGACATACTCTAGTAAACACTTCCTACTTAACTGAGTAAAGGC
>NW_019942942.1:136005-149891 GCF_002910315.2 Salvelinus sp. IW2-2015
TATTGTTTTTTTTTCTAGAACGTAAGTACACCTAGATAGAACCCTGAACTTTCTAGAAACAGTAAGTTACTACCTAGATAGACACCCTGCTTTCTAGAACAGTAAGTTACTACCTAATAACCCTGCTTTCTAGATACACGTTAAGTACTACCTAGATAGGACCCTGCTTTCTAGAACAGGTAGTTACTACCTAGATAGGAACCCTGTTCTAGAAACAGTAAGTTACTACCTAATAGAACCCTGCTCTAGAAAACAGGTAAGTTACTACCAGAAGAACCCTGCCTTTTTTGCTAGAACACGTAAGTTACTACCTAGATAGGACCCTGCTTTCTAGAACAGGTAAGTTACTACCTAGATAGACCCTGCTTCTAGAACAGGTAAGTCTACCTAGATAGGACCCTGCTTTCTAGAACAGGTAAGTTACTACCTAGTAGGACCCTCGTTTCTAGAACAGTAAGTTACTACCTAGATAGAACCCTGCTTCTAGAACAGGTAAGTTACTACCTAGATAGGACCCTGCTTCTAGAACAGGAAGTTACTACCTAGATAGAACCCTGCTTTCTAGAACAGGTAAGTTACTACCTATAGGACCCGCTTCTAGAACATAAGTCTACCTAATAGACCCTGCTTTCTAGAACAGGTAATTACTACCTAGATAGGACCCTGCCTTTCTAGAAACAGCGTAAGTTCCTACCTAGATAGGACCCTGCTTTCTAGAACATGTAAGTTATTACTCAACACAAAGATGATAGTCAGATTGGAGCCGAGGGGATGGCTGCCGTTTTACTGGCTCCTAACCAATTGTGCTATTTTGTGTGTTTTTTCACATTGTTTGTAACGTGTCTCAATCGCTGCAACTCCCCAACAGGCTTGGGAGAGGCGAAAGTCGAGTCATGCGTCCCCCGAAACATGACCCGCCAAATAGGCTTCTTACCGCCCGCTTAACCCGGAAGCCAGTCGCACCAATGTGTCGGAGGTAACACCGTTCAACTGACAACCGAAGTCAGCCTGCAGGTGCCCGGCCCGCCACAAGGAGTCACAAGAGCACGATGAGCCAAGTAAAGCCACCCTGCTGCGCCACTCGGGAGGCCCCTATTTGTCCCCTGGCTGTGTGGTGCCAGGGCAACAACCTTTCCTTCAATGTGATCAATACAAAGGAGATGATTTTCCTGATATGGCAACTGCTTGGCCTCCGACACTACAGAGGGTACATCACTGTGGTCAAGCCTCCTGCCATCCAGGACCTCTATACCAGGCGGTGTCAGAGGAAGGCCCTAAAAGAAGGCCCTAAAGAAGACTCCAGCCACCCTACTCATAGACTGTCCCTTCTGCTACCACACGGCAAGCGGTACCGGATCGCCAAGTCTAGGTCCAAAAGGCTCCTTACCATCTTCTACCCCCAAGCCATAAGACTCCTGAACAGCTAATCAAAGGGCTACCCAGAACCCTCTTTTACACTGCTGCTACTCTCTGTTTATTATCTATGCATAGTCACTTTAACTCTACCTACATGTACATATTACCTCAATTACCTCAACTAACCGGTGCCCCCGCACATTGACTCTGTACCGGTACCCCCTGTATATAGCCTCTCTACTGTTATTTTACTGCTGCTGTTTAATTATTTGTTACTTTTAGTTTCTATTTATTTTTCACTTATTTTTCTTAAAACATCTTAAAAGATTGTTGTTTCAGGGCTTGTAAGTAAGCATTTTACTGTAAGGTCTACTACACCTGTTGTATTCGGCGCATGTGACAAATAACATTTGATTTCATTTGATTTGAAGATAGAAACCTGCTTAACAACCATATGATACCTGCAGTAGGACTTATTGTCTCAAATCACAAATTAACCATCTCCTCATCTCCTCCATTGTTGTTTTGTCCCACAGCAAGACGGCTTCTGGATCTACTCTGAGTACTGTAACAACCACCTGGATGCGTGTATGGAGCTGTTCAAGCTGATGAGAGACGGGAGGTACCAGCACTTCTTCGAGGCCTGTCGTCTGCTGCAGCAGATGATCGACATCGCTATCGACGGCTTCCTCCTCACACCCGTACAGAAGATCTGCAAATACCCTCTGCAGCTGGCCGAGCTGCTCAAATACACCGCACAGGAACACAGGTAGGATTACAGACGTGACTATCGCTACGTGGTGGTTGTAATGTGTGTTCTGTCTCAATAGTGACTATCGCTACGTGGTGGTTGTAATGTGTTTTCTGTCTCCATAGTGACTATCGCTACGTGGTGGTTGTAATGTGTGTTCTGTCTCCATAGTGACTATTATTATGTGGTGGTTGTAATGTGTGTTCTGTCTCCATAGTGACTATCGCTACGTGGTGGTTGTAATGTGTCTTCTGTCTCCATAGTGACTATCGCTACGTTGTGGTTGTAATGTGTCTTCTGTCTCCATAGTGACTATTACTATTTTGGGGTTGTAATGTGTGTTCTGTCTCCATAGTGACTATAGATACGTGGTGGTTGTAATGTGTGTTCTGTCTACATAGTGACTATCGCTACGTGTTGGTTGTAATGTGTGTTCTGTTTCCATAGTGACTATCGCTACGTGGCGGCGGCGCTGGCGGTGATGCGTAACGTCACTCAGCAGATCAATGAGAGGAAGAGGAGGCTGGAGAACATTGACAAGATTGCCCAATGGCAGGCCTCCGTCCTGGACTGGGAGGTACATACTGTACACCACTCGAAATTAACCAACCCTCAACGGAGTGTGTGTGTGTTTAAAACAAGCGTCTTTAGGTCCTTGAATAGTGCTAAATAAAGCCATGTAATATTATTGTCCCCAGGGTGATGACATCCTGGACCGGAGCTCAGAGTTGATCTATACCGGAGAAATGTCTTGGATCTACCAGCCCTATGGACGCAGTCAGCAACGGGTCTTCTTCCTCTTTGATCACCAGCTGGTCCTCTGTAAGAAGGTATGAAACCTCCCCTCTCTGTCCTGCTCCAAACCAGTTCTGGTATATGTAGAAGGTATGAAACCTCCCCTCTCTGTCCTGCTCCAAACCAGTTCNTACCCCCCCGCCACCCATCGCTCAGTCTGCCGACGCAACGTCTCCCAAACATTGCCCAGTCAATCAACCAATGCACATCTAACGTTCCCATAACCTCCACAAAACCTCTGTACAGTACGTCATTCTATTGGTCAGTCAGAGAGAGACAGAGTACATGTACAGTTGAAGTCGGAAGTTTACATACACCTTAGCCAAATACATTTAAACTCAGTTTTTCACAATTCCTGACATTTAATCCTAGTAAAAATGCCCTGTCTTAGGTCAGTTAGGATCACCACTTTATTTTAAGAATGTGAAATGTCAGAATAATAGTAGAGAGAATGATTTATTTCAGCTTTAATTTCTATCATCACATTCCCAGTGGGTCAGAAGTTTACATACACTCAATTAGTATTTGGTAGCATTGCCTTTAAATTGTTTACTTGGGTCAAACGTTTCAGGTAGCCTTCCACAAGCTTCCAACAATAAGTTGGGTGAATTTTGGCCCATTCCTCCTGACAGATCTGGTGTAACTGAGTCAGGTTTGTAGGCCTCCTTGCTCACACACGCTTTTTCAGTTCTGCCCAAACATTTTCTATAGGATTGAGGTCAAGGCTTTGTGATGGCCACTCCAATACCTTGGCTTTGTTGTCCTTAAGCCATTTTGCCACAACTTTGGAAGTCTGCTTGGGGTCATTGTCCATTTGGAAGACCCATTTGTGACCAAGCTTTAACCTCCCTGACTCACTTCTTGAGATGTTGCTTCAATATATCCTCATAATTTTCCTTTCTCATGATGCCATCTATTTTGTGAAGTGCACCAGTCCTTCCTGCAGCAAAGCACCCCCACAACATGATGCTGCCACCCCTGTGCTTCACGGTTGGGATGGTGTTCTTCGGCTTGCAAGCCTCCCCCTTTTCCCTCCGAACATAATGATGGTCATTATGGCCAAACAGTTCTATTTTTGTTTCATCAGACCAGAGGACATTTCTCCAAAAAGTACGTTCTTTGTCCCCATGTGCAGTTGCAAACTGTAGTCTGGCTTTTTTATGGAGGTTTTGGAGCAGTGGCTTCTTCCTTGCTGAGTGGCCTTTCAGGTTATGTCGATATAGGACTCGTTTTACTGTGGATATAGATACTTTTGTACCTGTTTCCTCCAGCATCTTCACAAGGTCCTTTGCTGTTGTTCTTGGATAGATTTGCACTTTTCGCGCCAAAGTACGTTCATCTCTAGGAGACAGAACTGAGCGGTATGACGGCTGCATGGTCCCATGGTGTTTATACTTGTGTACTATTGTTTGTACAGATGAACGTGGCACCTTCAGGCGTTTGGAAATTGGTCCCAAGGATGAACCAGACTTGTGGAGTTCTCCAATTTTTTTTCTGAGGTCTTGGCTGATTTCTTTTGATTTTCCTATGATTTTCCTATGTCAAGCAAACAGGCACTGAGTTTGAAGGTAGGCCTTGAAATACATCAACAGGTACACCTCCAATTGACTCAAATGATGTCAATTAGTGGTTGAAAAACAAGTTTTAATGACTCCAACCTAAGTGCAACAATATTTAGAGTTGAAGTTGAAAGTTTACATACACTTAGGTTGGAGTCATTAAAACTTATTTTTCAACAACTCCACCAATGTTTTGTTAACAAACTATCGTTTTGGCAAGTCGGTTAGGACATCTACTTTGTGCATGACACAAGTCATTTTTCCAACAATTGTTTACAGACAGATTATTTCACTTATAATTCACTGTATCACAATTCCAGTGGGTTAGAAGTTTACATACACTTAGTTGACTCAGCTTGGAAAATTCCAGAAAATGATGTCATGGCTTTAGAAGCTTCTGATAGGCTAATTGACATCATTTGAGTCAATTGGAGGTGTACCTGTGGATCTATTTCAAGGCCTACCTTCATACTCAGTGCCTCTTTGCTTGACATCATGGGAAAATCAAAAGAAATCAGCCAAGACCTCAGAAAAAAATTGGGGACCTCCACAAGTCTGGTTCATCCTTGGGAGCAATTTCCAAAAACATTGAAGGTACCACGTTCATCTGTACAAACAATAGTGAGCAAGTATAAACACCATGGGACCACGCAGCCATCATACCACTCAGGAAAGAGACGTGTTCTGTCTCCTAGAGATGAACATACTTTGGTGGGAAAAGTGCAAATCAATCCCAGAACAACAGCAAAGGACCTTGTGAAGATGGCTTGCAAGCCGAAGAACACCATCCCAACCGTGAAGCACGGGGGTGGCAGCATCATGTTGTGGGGGAGATTTGCTGCAGGAGGGACTGGTGCACTTCACAAAATAGATGGCATCGTGAGGAAGGGAAATGATGTGGAAATATTGAAGCAACATCTCAAGACTTCAGTCAGGAAGTTAAAGCTTGGTCGCAAATGGGTCTTCCAAATGGACAATGACCCCAAGCATACTTCCAAAGTTGTTTCAAAATGGCTTAAGGACAAAGTCAAGGTATTGGAGTGGCCATCACAAAGCCCTGACCTCAATACTATATAAAATTTGTGGGCAGAACTGAAAAAGCGTGTGCGAGCAAGGAGGCCTACAAAACCTGACTCAGTTACACCAGCTCTGTCAGGAGGAATGGGCCAACATTCACCCTACTTATTATGGGAAGCTTGTGGAAGGCTACTCGAAACATTTGACCCAAGTTAAACAATTTAAAGGCAATAATACCAAATACTAATTGAGTGTATGTAAACTTCTGACCCACTGGGAATGTGATGATAGAAATTAAAGCTGAAATAAATCATTCTCTCTACTATTATTCTGACATTTCACATTCTTAAAATAAAGTGGTGATCCTAACTGACCTAAAACAAGGCATTTTTACTAGGATTAAATGTCAGGAATTGTGAAAAACTGAGTTTAAATGTATTTGGCTAAGGTGTATGCAAACTTCCGACTTCAACTGTAGATTGTCTGCTGAGGGGAGGACGGCTCATAATAATGGCTGGAACCGGGCTAATGGAATTATTCGATACCATTCCAGCCATTCCGCTCCAGCCGTTACCACAAGCCCGTCCTCCCAATCTAAGGTGCCACCAACCTCCTGTGATATGTATATCAGTCACAAGATTGGGAATCATCAGAACACGATGGATCTATTGTAGATTACAGCCTTTAGTTTTTTTCTTTTTTCTATTTACTCTTTTTTTTTATTCACTATTTTGACTCTTTTTATAGTCTGTTTATAACTGAGTCTTCTCCTCCACGATGCTTCTCAAATGACACCCTTTTTGCCTATATAGTGCACTACTTTTTACCAGATTCCTATGGTCCCTGGTCGAAAGTAGTGCACTCTAAAGGGAATAGGGTGCCATTTGGGAACACACTCTAGCACGGTAGCAGCAGTTGTCTCCACCCGTCTCTCTGCTTGTTGTTGTGAAGCTGCATGGCATCGTGTGTTTGGCATTACAACCGTCGCCTCTTTGATGTTCAGTTGGCACACAGTGTTTCATCAGGTGTTGGCTTGGCTACCATACCAGGCATCTGATCCCCTNTCCTTTCCTCCTCTCATCCTCTCATTCTCTCCTCCCCTCCTCTCCTCCTCTCCTTCTCTCCTCCTCTCCTCCTCTCCTCCTCCTCTCAAATCTCCTCCTCTGCTCTCATCCTCTCACCCTCTCATCCTTAACAGTACGTGGAGACCAGACAAATCTGATCTCAACAGGCTAATTTACTGAATCATGCTGAGACATGGATTCTCTCTATTTTAAATAACTATATATACAAATGTAAAGTCAGCAAAAAAAATAAAAAATTCTCTCACTGTCAACTGCATTTATTTTCAGCAAACTTAACATGTGTAAATATTTGTGAACATAGCAAGATTCAACTACTGAGACATAAACTGAACAAGTTCCACAGACATGTGGCTAACAGAAATGGAATAATGTGTCCCTGAACAAAGGCGGGGTCAAAATCAAAAGTAACAGTAACAGTCAGTATCTGGTGTGGCCACCAGCTGCATTAAGTGCTGCAGTGCATCTCCTCCTCATGGACTGCACCAGATTTGCCAGTTCTTGCTGTGAGATGTTACCCCACTCTTCCACCAAGGCACTTGCAAGTTCCCGGATATTTCTGCGGGGAATGGCCCTAGCCCTCACCCTCGGATCCAACAGGTCCCAGACATGCTCAATGGAATTGAGATCCGGGCTCTTCGCTGGCCATGGCAGAACACTTACATTCCTGTCTTGCAGGAAATCACGCACAGAACGAGCAGTATGGCTGGTGGCATTGTCATCCTGGAGGGTCATGTCAGGATGAGCCTGCAGGAAGGGTACCACATGAGGGAGGAGGATGTCTTCCCTGTAACGCACAGCGTTGAGATTGATCCCGCTCCAGAGTACAGGCCTCGGTATAACGCTCATTCCTTCGACGATAAACGCGAATCCAACCATCACCCCTGGTGAGACAAAACCGCGACTCATCAGGAAATAACTTTTTGCCAGTCCTATCTGGTCCAGCGACGGTGGGTTTGTGCACATTAGCAACGTTGTTGCCGGTGATGTCTGGTGAGGACTTGCCTTACAACAGGCCTACAAGCCCTCAGTCCAGCCTCTCTCAGCCTATTGCGGACAGTCTGAGCACTGATGGAGGGATTTGCGTTCCTGGTGTAACTCGAGCAGTTGTTGTTGCCATCCTGTAACTGTCCCGCAGGTGTGATGTTCGGATGTACTGATCCTGTGCAGGTGTTGTTACACGTGGTCTGCCACTGCGAGGGCGATCAGCTGTCCGTCCTGTCTCCCTGTAGTGCTGTCTTAGGCGTCTCACAGTACGAACATTGCAATTTATTGCCCTGGCCACATCTGCAGTCCTCATGCCTTCTTGCAGCATGCCTAAGGCATGTTCACGCAGATGAGCAGGGACCCTGGGCATCTTTCTTTTGGTGTTTTTCAGAGTCAATAGAAAGGCCTCTTTAGTGTCCTAAGTTTTCATAACTGTGACCTTAAACTTCTTTGGGACTGGGGGGCAGTATTGAGTAGCTTGGATGAATAAGGTGCCCAGAGTAAACTGCCTGCTACTCAGGCCCAGAAGCTAGAATATGCATATAATTGATTTGGATAGAAAACACTCTGAAGTTTCTTAAACTGTTTGAATGATGTCTGTGAGTATATCATATATCATATGGCAGGCAAAAACCTGAGAAAAAATCTGACCAGGAAGTGGGAAATCTGAGGTTTGTAGTTTTTCAAGTCATTGCCTATCGAATATACAGTGTCTATGGGGTCATATTGCACTTCCTAAAGCTTCCACTAGATGTCAACAGTCTTTAGAACCCTGTTTCAGGCTTCTACTGTGAAGGAGGAGCGAATAAGAGCTGTTTGAATCAGTGGTCTGGCAGAATGCCATTAGTTTAGTCACGCTCGTGGCCGTGAGAGCGAGCTGCGTTCCCTTTCATTTCTAAAGACATAGGCATTGTCCGGTTGAAATATTATTGAAGATTTATGATAAAAACATCCTAAAGATTGATTATATACATCGTTTGACATGTTTCTACGAACTGTAATGGAACTGTTTTGACTCTTCATCTGGACTAAGTGCCTGACCCTTGTGAATTTGGATTTGTGAACTAAACGCGCGAACAAAAAGGAGGTATTTGGACATAAATGATGGACTTTATCGAACATAACAAACATTTATTGTGGAACTGGGATTCCTGGGAGTGCATTCCGATGAAGATCATCAAAGGTAAGTGAATATTTATAATGCTATTTCTGAGTTTTGTGACACCTCTCCTTCTTTGGAAAATGGCTGTGTGGTTTTCTGTGGCTAAGCGCTGACCTAACATAATTGCATGGTGTGCTTTAACCATAAAGTTTTTTTGAAATCTGACACAGCAGTTGCATTAAGGAGAAGTTTATCTATAATCGTATGTATAACACTTTTATCTTAGATCAATGTTTATGATGAGTATTTCTGTAATTTGATGTGGCTCTCTGCACTTTCACCGGATGTTTGTTTGAGACAATGCATTTCTGAACATAACTCACCAATTTCAAATGAGGTTTTTGGACATAAAGATTAACTTTATTGAACAAAACACAAATGTATTGTCTAACATGGAGTCCTGGGAGTGCCATCCGGTGAAGACCTTCAAAGGTTAGTGAATAATTTTAACGCTATTTCTGTCTTTTGTGACACCTCTCCTTCTTTGGAAAATGGCTGTATGGTTTTCTGTGGCTAGGCGCTGACCTAACATAATCGCAAGGTGTGCTTTCGCCGTAAAGCCTTTTTGAACTCAGACACTGTGGCAGGATTAACAAGAAGTTTATCTTTAAAATGGTGTATAATACTTGTATGTTTGAGGAATTTTAATTATGCGATTTCTGTTGTTGGAATTTGGCGCCCTGCACTTTCACTGGCTGTTGGCGAGGTGGGACGCTAGCGTTCCACATATCCCAGAAAGGTTTTAACCGTCTGTAAGCTGTTAGTGTCTTAACGACCGTTCCACAGGTGCATGTTCATTAATTGTTTATGGTTCATTGAACAAGCATGGGAAACAGTGTATAAACCCTTTACAATGAAGATCTGTGAAGTTATTTGGATTTTTACAAATGATCTTTGAAAGACAGGGTCCTGAAAAAGGGACGTTTCTTTTTTTGTTGAGTTTATGTGGACACCCCTTCAAATTAGTGGATTCAGCTATTGCAGCCACACCCATTGCTGACAGGTGTAAAAAACCTAGCACACAGCCATGCAATCTCCATAGATAACATTGGCAGTAGAACGGCCTAACTGAAGAGCTCACTGACTTTCAACGTGGCACCGTCAGAGGATGCACCTTTCCAACAATTCAGTTCGTCAAATTTCTGCCCTACTAGAGCTGTCAACTGTAAGTGCTGTTATTGTGAAGTGAAAACGTCTAGGAGCAACAATGGCTCGGCTGTGAAGTGGTAGGCCACACAAACTCACAGAACGGGTCCACCGAGTGCTGAAGCGTGTAGCGTGTAAAAATCGTCTGTCCTCGGTTGAAACTCTCACTACCGAGTTACAAACTGCCTCTGGAAGCAACGTAAGTACAAGAACTGTTTGTCGGGAGCTTCATGAAATGGGTTTCCATGGCAGAGCAGCCGCACACAAGTCAAAGATCACCCTGTGCAATGCCAAGCCTCGGCTGGAGTGGTGTAAAGCTCTCCACCATTGGAAACGCGTTCTCTGGAGTGATGAATTACGCTTCACCATCTGTCAGTTCGACGGACTAATCTGGGTTTGGCGGATGCCAGGAGAACGCTACCTGACGGAATGCTTAGTGCCAACTGTACATTTTGGTGGAGGAGGACAAATGTTCTGGGGCTGTTTTTCATGGTTCGGGCTAGGCCCGTTAGTTCAAATGAAGGGAAATCTTAACGCCACAGCATACAAGGACATTCTAGAGGATTCTGTGCTTCCAACTTTGTGGCAATAGTTTGGGGAAGGCCCTTTCCTGTTTCAGCATGACAGTGCCCCCGTGCACAAAGCGTGGTCCATCCAGAAATTGTTTGTCGAGATCGGTGTGGAAGAACTTCACTGGCCTGCACAGAGCCCTGACCTCAAACCCATCAAACACCCTTGGGATGAATTGGAATGCCGACCGCAAGCTAGGCCTAATCGCCCAACATCAGTGCCCAACCTCACTAATGCTCTTGTGGCTGAGTGGCAGCAAGTCACCGTAGCAATGTTCCAACATCTAGTGGAAAGCCTTCCCAGAAGAGTGGAGGCTGTTATAGAAGCAAAAGGGGACCAACTCCATATTAATGAGATGTTTGACGAGCAGGTGTCCACATACTTTTAGTCATGTGGTGTATCGGTCTTTCCTCTCTTATCCATATCATCATTAAGAGTTGTTCAGTCCCACAGCCCAGTACAGAGCCCAGTACACAGCCCAGTACACAGCCCAGTACAGAGCCCAGTACACAGTCCAGTACAGAGCCCAGTACACAGCCCAGTACACAGCCCAGTACAGAGCCCAGTACACTGCCCAGTACAGAGCCCAGTACACAGCCCAGTACATAGCCCAGTACAGAGCCCAGTACACAGCCCAGTACAGAGTCCATTAAAGAGTCCAGTACACGGCCCAGTACAGAGTCCAGTACAGAGTCCAGTACAGAGTCCAGTACACGGCCCAGTACACAGCCCAGTGCAGAGTAAACTCTGTCTGTCCTAAACAGACTGGGCAACCAAACTACCTCTCTGTCTGTCCTAAACAGGCTGGGCTACCAGACTACCTCTCTGTCTGTCCTTAACAGGCTGGGCTACCAGACTACCTCTCTGTCTGTCCTAAACAGGCTGGACTACCAGACATGATCTGTATCTAATGTTGAAGATATTTTAGGATGTTATCTGTAGTCTTAATGCTTTAATAAGTGCAGTATTGTTCCCATCTCTGTCTCATTGTGTTGAATGCCCACTGGTATAAGAAGTATATAGTTCACAGCTGTACATATCTCTGTTGCTTAATGGTTTATGTAGCTTGAGGTTTGTGAGCTAGCTTTAAACCAGGGCTTTAGTTTTGAGAGGAGACGGGTTTGCTGTTGAGGACAGAGAAAAGAGACAGCGAGAGAGAGAGAAGAGGAGAGAGAGAGAGAAAGAGAGAGCGAGAGAGAGAGAAGAGGAGAGAGCATTGTTGTTGAGAGTTTGAAGAGTTGTGTGTTTGTGTGACAGATGGAGAGGGTTGCATAAGAGAATAATATGGGGAAACGCCTGCAGGCTAAAACCTCTCAAACACACACACACCACACAACCACACACACACACACACACACCACACACACACACACACCCATATAGTAGGTCATTCAGCTGTGTTTGTCCATCCTGCTCCAGGTCATTCACAGATCAGACTCTCACAGCCAGACAGGGGCAGGGGCCAAACATCTTAATACTCTCTCTGCAGATATCTGTCTCTCTCTATGTTCTCTCCTGGTCTCTCTCTCTGTCTGCTCTCTGCCTGCCTCTCTGTCTGTCTCTCTCTCTCTCTCTCTCTCTGTCTGTCTGTCTGTCTGTCTGTTCTGCCTGTCTGTCTGTCTGTCTGTCTGTCTGTCTGTCTTGTCTGTCTGTCTGTCTGTCTGTCTGTCTCTCTCCTGTCAGTCTCTCTCTCTCTCTCCCGTCAGTCCTTGTCTGCTGTCTGTCTGTCTGTCTGTCTGTCTGTTGTCTGTCTGTCTGTCTGTCTGTCTGTCGTCGTCGCTGTCTGTCTGTCTGTCTGTCTGTCTGTCTGTCTGTCTGCTGTCTGTCTGTCTCTCTCCCTGTCAGTCTCTCTCTCTCTCTTTCTCTCGTCTGTCTCTCTCCCTGTCAGTCTCTCTCTCTCTCTCCCCTGTCAGTCTCTGTCTCTCTGTCTGTGTCAGGCTGTGAGGAGTGTGTGAAGAGGTGTAGTGAGTCGGCAGATGGAGGATAGGGCTGCTTCCACAGATACAGACACATACACTTACTAACACACACATTGATGTGGCACAAACCTGTCGCCATAGCGCGTACTGTAAGGTGTGATTCATCCCGCTTAATGACTGCGTCCTGTCTCCATAGTGACTATTGCTACGTGGTGCTGTAATGGTGTTCTGTTCCCTAGTGACTATTGCTACTGGCGGGCTGTATGTGTTTCTGTCACCATAGTGACTAATTGCTACATGGGTGGTTGTAATGTGTGTTCTGTCTCCATAGTTTCTATTGCTACGTGGTGGCTGTAATGTGTGTTCTGTCTCCATAGTGACTATGTGCTACGTGGTGGCTGTATGTGTGTTCTGTCTCCATAGTGACTATTTCTACGTGGTGGCTGTATGTGTGTTCTGTCTCCATAGTGACTATCGTTATTGGCGGCGGCGCTGGCGGTGATGCGTAACGTCACTCAGCAGATCAACGAGAGGAGAGGAGGCTGGAGAACATTGACAAGATGCCCAATGCAGGCCTCCGTCCTGGACTGGAGGTACGTACTGTCACCACTCTGAACGACCATCCCTCAATGGAGGTGTGGTGGTGTGTGTGTGTGTGTGTGTTGTGTGTGTGTGTGTGTGTGTGTGTGTGTGTGTGTGTGTGTGTGTGTTGTGTGTGTGTGTGTGTGTGTGTGTGTGTGTGTGTGTGTGTTTAGAACAACGTCTTAGGCCGTGAATAATGCTAATAAAGCCATGTAATATTATTGTCCCAGGGTGATGACATCCTGGACCGGAGCTCAGAGTTGATCTATACAGGAGAAATGTCTTGATCTACCAGCCCTATGGGACGCAGTCAGCAACGGGTCTTCTTCCTCTTTGATCACCAGCTGGTCCTCTGTAAGAAGGTATGAACCCCCCCCCCCTCTTCCTGCTCCAAACCAGCTCTGGTATATGTAGAAGGTATGAAACCTCCCCTCTCTGTCCGCTCCAAACCAGCTCTGGTATAGTGAGGTATAAACCTCCCTCTCTGTCCTGCCCAAACCAGCTCTGGTATATGTGGAGTATGAACCTCCCTCTCTGTCCTGCTCCAAACCAGCTCTGGTATATGTGGAAGGTATGAAACCTCCCTTCTGTCCTGCTCCAAACCAGCTCTGGTATGTGGAAGGTATGAAACCTCCCCTCTCGTCCTGCTCCAATCAAAGAGGAGAAACTCTCATTAGAATACTGTTCTTCAAAACACATCTCAATGCTATCACTGGTAGAATCTACAGCGCAAGGAATGATGGCCTGTGTCCTAACTGGCATGGCCATCCTACACACCCACACGCACCGCACGCACGCACGCACGCACACAACACACACACACACACACACAACACACACACACACACACACACACCACACACACACACACACACACACACACACACACACACACACCCACACACACACACTGCTCGCGCTGTCTGCAGAACATGCTTAATTATGAATTCCTTCGTCTTT
>NW_019942942.1:149916-155991 GCF_002910315.2 Salvelinus sp. IW2-2015
ACCCAACACACACGCTACACACCACACACACACAACACACACACACACACACACACACACAACACACACCACACACACACACACACACACACACACACACACACACACACACACACACACACACACACACACACACACACACACACACCACAACATGCACGGTGTGACACCACCTCTCTCTCTCTAGGATCTGATTCGTAGGAACATCCTGTACTATCAGGGCTAAACCACCACTCTCTCTTCCTCTCTAGGATCTGATTCGTAGGAACATCCTGTACTATCAGGTCCTACACCACCTCTCCTCCAGGATCTGATTCGTAGGAACATCCTGTACTATCAGGCCTAACACCACCTCTCCTCCAGGATCTGATTCGTAGGGACATCCTGTACTATCAGGGGCCTCACACCACCCTCTCTCTCTCTATGGATCTGATTCGTAGGGACATCCTGTACTATCAGGCCTAACACACCTCTCTCTCTCTCTAGGATCTGATTCGTAGGGACATCCTGTACTATAAGGGCCGTATCGACATGGACCGCTATGACGTGCGGGACGCCATCGACGGTCGCGATGACACTTTAACGTGAGCGGTGAAGAATGCGTTCAAATTGCACAACAAAGACAGGCGAGGAGCTCCACGTCTTCCTGTCCAAGAAACAGGAGGAGAAGATACGATGGCTCGGGCTTTCCACGAGGAGAGGAAGATGGGCAGGAGGATGAGAAATCGGTTAGACACACACACATTCTTACACACTTACAGACACTCACTCACTCACTCATTCACTCACACACACACTTATATTCACTCACACACACACCGTTTGATGGTTATCAGTCACACATTTTTTACCTACTTTGGTGATGTTTAATGTTCATTTTATAATGAACAATTATGTTCATATCTATTTCTGTACAGACGATACGCTGCCGTCATGGTGTACTCTCTGCATTATTTCAAGTTACCATTAGAGCATGTGTGTTTTCAGGGTTTGAGATCTCGGCAGTACCAAAGCGTCAGGCAGCTACTGTGAGAAAGTTATCTAAACGAAAGGTGAGACAACACGAAGACACAGGTGATTTACTCTCTTCTCTCTCTCTCTCTGACAGTCTGTCTTCTATCGCTGTTTACTTACCAAGCCTTACACTACACGTTTACCTTGCGTCTGTCAACACCACCCAACTCACCACACACTCTACAACACACACACTCCGTTACATACCACAACACACTCCGTACATACACACACACTCCGACATACAACCAACACCACCTTACCTACGCCTCCCACCATGTCTGACCTGATCTTCTCTTTTTTTACAAATCGATTTACAACCATTCCAAGAGCGTTCAAATCTGGTCCACATTATCTTCAGAGAAGAGACTGTCAATCAACGACTGGCTAAACACCTATGAAAAGACAAGGGTTTCTCTGCATGCGTGAAAATATCTTATCTTGAATGGAAATGCAGAGGTGTACACAGAACGCCAGTTTGGATGTGTGTCGTTTAGCCATTGTTGATGTGATGTGTTTAGTGTACCGTTAGACCCAGCGAACAGATGCTGTGTGGTCTCTTGTGAATGTTGTTTCTCATGACCCATTCCTCATGTAGCGGCTCTGTTTTAGTTGCTGCTAAGTGCGCAAGTGTAAACGTAGTTATACTCCAGAATTCCGGTTTGTGCGCAGATACAGGCAGTGAGTGTTCCGAGGCGGAGCTGGAACTCCATATAGAGCTTTCCGTATCATACTATTATATACCTTGTTCTATCAAGATAGCTCTTTTAGCTTAGTGCGCCAGGAGAGCTAGAGAGAGGGAAGTTTCATACCTTCTGAGTAGTGAGCAACCAGATAAACTTTGTTTGGCTGTAGCAGGACAGAGAGGGGAGGTTTCATTACCTCTCTACATATACATGAACTGGTGTCTTTGAGAAGCAGGACAAAGCAGAGGGTGGTGCAGAGAAGTGGACAAGTGCATGGCTCCTCATAACCTGCTACCTTACATGAGTCTAGCTTTCTATATACATGAGTATATATAGAGAGACAGAGACAGAGAAGAGGAGAAGGTGTTATCATAACCTAATATCTATATAGACAGATTTTATACAAAATACGTGGAGATTTAAAAAATGAGGAGTAAGAACCACAAGTGTTAAAGGGAAGTTAACATATGGAATGAGCGGCGAGGTTGTCATATACTGGTGTCTACCATATTACCTAACTGGTTTGGAGCAGGACAGAGAGGGGAGGTTTCATACCTTTCACATATACCAGAGCTGGTTTGGAGCAGGACAGAGGGGGGTCATACCTTCACATATACCAGAGCTGGTTTGGAGCAGGACAGAGAGGGGAGGTTCATACCTTCTACATATACCAGAGCTGGTTTGGAGCAGGACAGAGAGGGGGTTTCATACCTTCTTACAGAGGACCAGCTGGTGATCAAAGAGGAAGAAGACCCGTTGCTGACTGCGTCCATAGGGCTGGTAGATCCAAGACATTCTCTGTATAGATCAACTCTGAGCTCCGGTCCAGGATGTCATCACCCTGGGACAATAATATTACATGGCTTTATTAGCATATTCAGGACCTAAAGACGCTGTTTTTACAACACACACACACCCATTGAGGGATGGTGTTCAGAGTGGTGACAGTATGTACCTCCCATCCAGGACGGAGGCCTGCATTGGCGTTACCAAGTGCTTGTTCAAGATGGTTCTTCTCAAAGAGCCACCCTCTCTTCCTCTTACATTGATACTATGTAATCTGGAGAAGGATGACCGGTTACGCATTTTCACACGCCAGAAGCGCTCTCAGCACGCCATGTGCGTCGTGAGCTTATAGTCTACTACTATGGAAACAGGAAACACGACTTTATTGATCAAATAACGCGAAACAGACTGACTAATGCAGACTGAGGTCACTATGTAGACAGAACAGCACTATCGTACAACGCGTAATCTCTATCGAGTAATGTAGTCTATATATCTACATTATCTATTGGAGAGCAGGAACTCAGCGACATTACAACCCCAAATAGGTTTAAGTATATGAGAGATCTACTATGGTGTACAGGGAGCAGGAAGACACATGTACAACCACAACGTAGCGATAGTCACTATGGAGACAAAGACACATTTACAACCACCACGTAGCGATAGTCGACTGAGCTATGGAGACAGAACAAGTTCTTATTACAAACCAGCAACATTGAACCTAAATAATAGTCACTATGTGAGACAGTAACTAGCAGCAGGCGATTATACACAACCCACCACCGTAGCGATAGTCACTATGGAGACAGGAAAACACATTACAACCACCACGTAGCTTGGTAGTCACTTATGTGATATCATATGAGAACAACCACACATTATCAAACCACACGTAGCGTAGTCACGTGTCTAACGTGTAATCCTACCTGTGTGCCTGTAGCCTGATTGGTAGAATATTTTGCGAGACGTCAAAGACATCTCGGGGGCCAGCTGCAGAGGGTATTGCGTACATGCAGGTATTTCAGTTGATATACGCAGGACGTATTGTGAGTAAGTGACTAGCCGTCGGATACGGTAGAGGTAGTAATAGACTTATGATACTGGGTCGATCATCTGCTGCAGCAGGACGACACGGCCCTCCGAAGGAAGTGCTGCTTACCTTCCCGTCCTTCTCATACTTGAACAGCTCCATACACGCATCCAGGTGTTGTGTACAGTACTCAGCATAGATCCAGAAGCCGTCTTGCTGTGGAACAAACAACAATGAGGAGCATGAGGAGATGGTTAATTGTGCAGGTTTGAGACAATAAGTCCTACTGCAGGTATCATAGCGTGGGTAGTTTGATGATCTACCCTCATCTCTCTCTCTCGTTCTTGAGTTTCTTATTCACGATGTGTGTAATGGCTGCCCTCAGGGTAAGTTTCTGGCATGTTCCTCTCTCTCTTCCTTTCTTCCTTCCTTCCTCCTCTCATCCTCTATAATAAGGGCAGTATTGTTCCCATCTCCGTCTCATTGTGTTGAATGACCACTGGTATAAGAAGTCTATAATTCACAGCTATGCATATCTCTGTTGCTTAATGGTTTAGCTTGAGGTTTGTGAGCTAGCTTTAAACCAGGGCTTTGTTTTTGTTGTTGAGAAGAGAGGATACAGATTTGTTGTTGAGGACAGAGAAGAGAGAGGGGGAGAGAGAGAGAGACAAAGAAAAATAGAGAGAGAGAAAAAGAAAGAAAGAAAGAAAGAAAGAGAGAGAAGAAGAGAGGATAGAGCTTTGTTGTTGAGAGTTTAAAGAGTTGTGTGTTTTTGTGGCAGATGGAGAGGGTTGCATAAGAGGATAATATGGGGAAACGTCTACAGGCTAAAACCAATCAGAGACACAACACACACACACTCAGGGCCTAACACCACCTCTCTCTCTCTAGGATCTGATTCGTAGGGACATCCTGTACTATAAGGGCCGTATCGACATGGACCGCTATGACGTGCGGGACGCCATCGACGGTCGRGARGAKGACTTRAACGTGAGCGTGAAGAARGCYTTCAAATTGCACAACAAAGACAGCGAGGAGCTCCACGTCTTCCTGTCCAAGAAACTGGAGGAGAAGATACGATGGCTCCGGGCTTTCCACGAGGAGAGGAAGATGGTGCAGGAGGATGAGAAAATCGGTTAGACACACACACATTCTTACACACTTACAGACACTCACTCACTCACTCATTCACTCACACACACACTTATATTCACTCACACACACACCGTTTGATGGTTATCAGTCACACATTTTTTACCTACTTGTGGTGATGTTTAATGTTCATTTTATAATGAACAATTATGTTCTATTCTATTTCTGTACAGACGATACGCTTGCCGTCATGGTGTACTCTCTGCATTATTTCAAGGTTACCATAGAGCTTGTGTGTTTCAGGGTTTGAGATCTCGGAGTACCAGAAGCGTCAGGCAGCTCTGACTGTGAGAAAGGTATCTAAACAGAAAGGTGAGACAACACGAAGACACCAGGTGATTTACCTCTCTTCTCTCTCTTCTCTCTGACAGTCTGTCTTCTCATCGCTGTTTACTTACCAAGCCTTACACATACACGTTTACCTTGGTCTGTCACACACCCACACTCACACACACTCCGTACATACACACACACTCCGTACATACACACACACTCCGTACATACACACACACTCCGTACATACACACCCAACACCACTCTTTCACCTACGCCTCTCACCATGTCTGACCTGATCTTCTCTTTTTGTTTACAAATCGATTTACAACCATTCCAAGAGCGTCAAATCTAGTCACACATTATCTTCCAGAAGAGACTTGTCAATCAAACGACTGCTAAACACCTATGAAAAGACAGAGGGTTTTATGCATGGTGAATATTAAATAATATTTTTCATGAAGTAAAAATGCAGAAGGTGTAAAGAATGCCAGTTGGATGTGTGTTGTTTGCCATTGTTGATGTGATGTGTGTTTTGTACCGTTAGACTCATCATAACAGATGTGTGTGGTCTCTCTGTGAATGTTGTTTCTCATGACCCATTCCTCAGTGTAGGGGCTCTGTTTTTAGTTGCTGCTAAGGTGGCGCAAGTGTCAAACGTAGTTTGCAATTTCGTCAATGGCATTTTCCAGCCCTAATGCCAGGTTCCCAATTTACCTGTCTACCATAAGCTGACTTGCGCTGAGGTGAGAGGGGTGGCAATATTTGAGCTGTGTCTTTAAAAACAAGTGCAAAAGTGACAATTTCATGCAGCACTAATGGGCAGTTTTAAGAAAAGAGATGAGAAAATATTTACCAATAGACAAGATTTAAAAAATTTAATTAAATAAAAAGTAGTACAATAAAATAACAATAATGAGCCTGTATACTGGGGGTACCGGTTAGTAAAGAGACTATATAATGAGAGTACCGACAGAGTCAATGTGCTGGGGTACTGGTTAGGTAATGAGACTATATACTGGGGGTACTGGTTAGTAATGAGACTATATACTGGGGGTACTGGGTTAGTAATGAGACTATATACTGGGGGTACTGGTTGTAGTAATGAGACTATATACTGGGGGTACCAAG
>NW_019942942.1:156016-158516 GCF_002910315.2 Salvelinus sp. IW2-2015
TGTTCTGCTCCATAGTGACTATTTCTAGTGTGGCTGTAATGTGTGTTCTGTCCCATATGTATGACTATCGTTTGTGCGGGGGGGTCCGGCACGCGCGGTGATGGTAACTCACTCGCCAGATCAACGATAGAAGAGAGGCTGGAGAACTTGACAAGATTGCCCATGGCAAGGCTTCCGTCCTGGATCTGGGTCAGTTACTGTAACCACTCTGAACGACATCCCTCAGGGGGTTGTGTGTGTGGTGGTGTGTGTTGTGGTGTGTGTGTTGTTGTGGTGTGTGTGTGTGTGTGTGTGTGTGTGTGTTTTGTGTGTGTGTGTGTGTGAGTGTGTGGTGTGGTGTGGTGGTGTTGTGTGTTTAAACAACAGCGTCTTTAGTGTCCTGATAAGTGCTAATAATAAACCATGTAATATTATTGTCCCAGTGGATGATGACATCCTGACCGGAGCTCAAGGTTTTGATCTATAGCACGAGAAATGTCCTTGGATTCTACACCCTATGGACGCAAGTCCAGCACGGGTCTTCTTCCTCTTTGATCACCAGCTGGTCCTGCTGTAAGAAGTATGACCCACCCCCTCTCGTGTCCTGCTCCCAAACCAGTCTCGGTATATGTTAGAAGGTATGAACTCCCCTCTACTGTCCTGCTCCAAACCAGTCTGGTAATATGTAGAAGGTATGACCCCCCCCCCTGTCCTGCTCCAAACCAGTCTTGTATATGTGGAAGGTATTAAACCTCCCCTCTCGTCCTGCTCCACCAAGCTCTGGTATATGTAAAGGTATGTGAACCTCCCTCTCTGTCCTTGCTCCAAACCAGCATCTGGATATAGATTAGAAGTATGAAAACCTTCCGCCTCATCTGTCCTGCTCCAAACCAGGGCATCTGGTATATTGACGTATTGAAACCTCGCTCTCTGTCCTGCTCAACCAGCTCTGGTATATGTGGAAGGTCTGAAGACCTTTCCCCTCTCGTCCTGCTCCAAGACCAGCTCTGGTATATGTGGAAGGTATGAACCTACCCTCTCTGTCCTGCTCCCACACCAGCTCTGGTATATGTTGGAAGGTATGAACCTCCCCTCTCTGTCCTGACTCAAACCCAGAGAGAAACTCTCCATTAAATTATTTTCTCACACACATCCCATGCTATCACTGGTAGAATCTATCAGCGCAAGATGAATGCCGTTGTCCCTTACATGATCCTCCTACACAACACAGCACGCACGCACGCACTCATACACGCGACACCACCACCACGCACACACCCCACACGCCAACACGACACAGCCCACACCCAGCACACACACACGACACACACACACAGCACACACACACGACACGACACACACACACCACACACGAACAACACCACACACACAGTGGGCTGCTCGGGGCCGATGGTTCTGGCAGAGAACATGTGGTCTTGATTTTAATTGGATTGAAATCCCTTCGTCATGTTGTCTGAGTTCGATTCGTGACGATTGTGTAATGGGCGTTGGCCCGTCAGGTAGAGTTTTCTGGGATGTCCTCTGCTTGCTTCGCTTTACTTCCTGTCCTTCCGCTCCTCTCATCGCCATCTATAAGTGCAGTATTGTTCCTCATCCCTCTCCATTGTGTATGATGACCACCTGGTTATTAGTAAGAAGTCTATTAATTCAACACGCTATGGCAATAGTCTCGTTGCTTAACTGGATTTGCTGAGCTTGTTGCGCTTAGCTTTAAACCAGGGACTTTGGTTTATGTTGTTGGAAGAGAGGATAAGGATTTGTTTGTTGAGGACAGAGAGAGATGTAGGGAGAGAGAGGTAAAAGAGCAGAAAATGACGGAGAGAGAAAAGAAAAGAAAGAAAGAAGATGAGTAGAGAAGAAGAGAGATAGAGCTTTGTTTTGGAGAGTTTAAAGAGAGCTTTGTGTGTTTTTTGTGGGCAGATAGAGTTGCATAAGAGGTAATATGGGGAAACGTCTACAGGCTAACCAATCAGAGACACACCACACCACTCAGGGCCTAACACCACTCTCTCTCTCTCTAGGATCTGATTCGTAGGGACATCCTGTACTATAAGGGCCGTTCGACATGGACCGCTATGACTGCGGGACGCCATCGACGGTCGTGACGAAACTTAACGTGAGCGTGAAAGACGCTTCAAATTGCACAACAAAGACAGCGAGGAGCTCCACGTCTTCCTGTCCAAGAAACGGAGGAGAAGATACGATGGCTCCGGGCTTTCCACAGGAGAGGAAGATGGTGCAGGAGGATGAGAAAATCGGTTAGACACACACACATTCTTACACACTTACAGACACTCACTCACACTCACACACACACATTCACACCACACCACTTATATTCACCACACACACACCATACACACAACACCCCACACACACACACCACGCACACCAACCACAACGACACACACACACACACCACACTACAATGCCCCAGCCACACACACACATCTCACAACACGACACCACCCACTTATACTCACACACCACTCACACACAC
>NW_019942942.1:163516-167125 GCF_002910315.2 Salvelinus sp. IW2-2015
CAGATTGTTTTGAGGATCTGCCTCGCACATAGGCAACGATACAATCGACAGTATCCTAGTATTTTGCATAGATGTGTCAGTGTTATGCGTAAAGACATTTAGACCTACCTGTGCACACAGTGCCATGGAACGAGAGATGCGCTTTATGACATCATGCTTCTGACCCCACCCTATTTATAAATATTGTTGCTGTTTTAAAAAAAATATTGTTTTCCGTTTCATATCAAGCCCTACGTAGCGCTACCCTTACCCTAGGTCTAGGATACTAAGGCTGGTTCAACAGCAATACGTCTTGTCTTTTTTATCCCGGCCTTGCAACGCAGCCGATCCGTAAAAGGTGTTTAAATTTCCTATTCGTCAGAGTACCTTGAATTGAAAATATACTGCACATCCAATAACAGACATACATATGCCTACCTGCTTGCTACCTTTCGCTTGTTCAAGTATCCATTCCCATCTCCAAAGAGCTCCTCTCCTCAGGTGACCAAACACTCGCGCCTCCAAACTTATTTCAATTGTTCAGTCCTATAAAGCAGCATCAGCGGTAGTCCTAGGCTATATCTGGCTTATTGAGAACGTGCCTCACACATACAATACAATTTACGGTAACTTATAATGTTTTATTTTAGGAGAATTGCGATGTGCTTGTAGGCTAGGCTTGTTGAAGCCAATTACAACAATGTTGACTGCCAACACTCCAAGTGTGGCTATTGAGCAAACACTGGATGTTTTTTAATTTACTGTTGCTATTAAGTTATTGTAGCCTATGCTATTTAATAAACTGTAGTATCAATATACTATCAACTGTAGTATCAATATACTATAAACTGTAGTTATTAATGAGACTATATACTGGGGTGTAGTGGAGTAGTAATGAGACTATATACTGGGGGTACATTTGGTTAGTAATGAGACTATATACTGGGGGTACGGTTAGTAATGAGACATAATACTGGGGTCAGGTTAGTAATGAGACTATATACTGGGGGTACAGGTTAGTAATGAGAACTATATACTGGGGGTACAGGGTTAGTAATGACGACTATATACTGGGGGTACAGGTTAGTAATGAGACTATATACGGGGGTACAGGTAGATATGAGACTATATACTGGGGGTAAGGTTAGTAATGAGACTATATGCTGGGGGTACTGATTAGTAATGAGACTATATACTGGGTACTGGTTAGGTAATGAGACTATATACTGGGGGTACCGGTACAGAGTCAATGTGCTGGGGTACAGGTTAGTAATGAGACTATATACTGGGGGTACCGTACCGGTCAATGTGCTGGGGTACAGGTTAGTAATGAGACTATATACTGGGGGTACAGGTTAGTAATGAGACTATATACTGGGGGTAACGGTACCGCGAGTCAATGTGCTGCGGGTACAGGTTAGTAATGAGACTATTACTGGGGTACCGGTACCGATCAATGTGCTGGGGTACAGGTTAGTAATGAGACTATATACTGGGGGTCACAGGTTAGTAATGAGACTATATATAGTGGGAGGTACCAGGTACCGAGTCAATGTGCTGGGGTACAGGTTAGTAATGAGACTATATACTGGGGGTACCGGTACCGAGTCAATGTGCTGGGGTACAGTTAGTCGAGTAAATAAGTCGAGGTTAGACACACCTGCACGTGTTTATTCTGTCAACACAGCCCTTTCACAACACCGACAGCTATTTTCCTCAAAGTTTGGACTGTAAAAATAGCAAAGATATTTCTGACACACCCAGGACCTATAGCGCTACTACCAGCGATGTACCACTGGTTAGGCTTGTTAAAATAGAGCCCTGGATGTGTGTCAGAACCGTGTTGTGTTTGGTTTGGTGTGTCACGGTACTGTACTGTTCCTGTGTTTGGTTTGGTGTGTCACGGTACTGTACTGTTGTGTGTGTGTGTTACATCTGTGTTTGACAATAACTGTGTGTGTGTTACTTGTGGTTTGACAGTACTGTGTGTGTTACGTTGTGGTTTGACAGTAACTGTGTGTGGTGTACATTGTGGTTTGACAGTAACTGTGTCTGTGTTACATCGTGGTTTGACAGTAACTGTGTGTGTGTTACATTGTGGTTTGACAGTAACTGTGTGTGTGTTACATCGTGTTTGACAGTAACTGTGTGTTGGTTACATTGTGGTTTGACAGTAACTGTGTGTGTGTTACATCGTGGTTTGACAATAACTGTGTGTATTACATTGTGGTTTGACAGTAACTGTGTGTGTTACATCTGGTTGACAATACGTGTGTGTTACATCGTGGTTTGACAGTAATGTGTGTGTGTACATCTGTGTTTGACAGTAACTGTGTGTGTTTACACGGTTGGCACAAGGTGAAGTACTGCTCTTGAATTTTCAGATTCATTGTTAGATATCATCTTGAGAAAGAGGGCCTTGTTTTATGGACATGGTTTGAAAATGATAAAGGTATATCATTCATTAGAGTTTTGTTTACTGTAGAGATAATGAACAAGATGCCATGGCAACTGAAGAAATCAGAACTACTATGATTACCAATGGCGGAGCATGTTGATCATTGATTTACTCTCAAGGTCTCTCCAGATTCTCCATAAGAAACAGGTCTTATCAGTTAACAAACAAACGACACTGTGTTTTTCAAATGCCATGGCAACTTTTATTTTCCATCATCAAATATTGATTATTCACGAGTTTATATTGGCTGTGGAGTAGTTGTTGTATGCTCTAGATGTAGTCCAGCAGCTTTCTTTCTTATAATCTATTTTGATGCCCTTACTTTCTTAGTCTTGGGGTGCTATTCAATCAAACGTAATCAGCAAAGACGGAATAACACTCTCCTCGCCAATGGAAACGCCGGATTTCAAATATGTGCTGGAAGATGTTATTTTCCGGTCCTCGTGTTTGCCTGATTCAAGGATTGTTTGAATAGCATCTCTAGTTTCCCTTGTGTCATTACTAGAGCAGAGATGTGTATTTTCCATCCTCAAGCATCATCATATGATCATAATATAGTATATGCTACAATCTAACACAGTGATGAACAACGTAGTCATAGTTGTAGTTGCTGTTTGTTGTGAAGCATGACTAGATGTTGTGTACAAATGTTCTGTTTCTGATCCATACTGACATGTTTCTCTGGCTATCCTTCTCCACCCTTGCTTCTGCTTCTCCTCTGCTACTCTGCTCTCCTTCTGCCCTACTCTGTTCCTCCTTCTGCCCCTACTCTGCTTCCTCTTCCTGCCCTACTCTGCTTCTCCTTCTGCCCCTACTCTCGTTCCCTCCTTCCTGCCACTCTGCTCCCCTTCCTGCCCTACTCTGTTCCTCTCCTTCCTGCCCCCTACTCTGTTCCCTCCTTCCTGCCCCCTACTCTGTTCCCTCCTTCCTGCCCTATCTGTTCCCTCCTCGCCCTACTCTGTCCCTCCTTCCTGCCCTACTCTGCTTCTCTTCCTGCCCCCTACTCTGCTTCCTCCTTCCTGCCCCCTACTCTGTTCCTCCTTCCTGCCCCCTACTCTGCTTCCCCCTTCCTGCCCCCTACTCTGTTCCTCCTTCCTGCACCCTATCTCTGCTTCCTCTTCCTGCCCTACTCTGCTTCTCCTTCCTGCCCCCTACTCTGCACCTGCCTTGCA
>NW_019942942.1:168464-172436 GCF_002910315.2 Salvelinus sp. IW2-2015
CAGTATCAATATAAAAAAATAGCAACTGCAGTATCAGTATACTACCAACTGGAGTATCAATATACTATAAACTGTAGTAGTATCAATATACTATCACTGCAGTATCAGTATACTACCAACTGGAGTATCAATATACTATAAACTGTAGTAGTATCAATTACTATAAACTGTAGTAGTATCATATTACTATCAACTGCAGTATCAGTATACTACCAACTGTAGTATCAATATACTAAAACTGTAGTAGTATCAATATACTGTAAACTGTAGTATCATATATACATCAACTGTAGTATCAATATACTATAAACTGTAGCAGTATCAATATACTAGCAACTGCAGTATCAGTATACTACCAACTGGAGTATCAATATACTATAACATGTAGTAGATATCATATACTATCAACTGCGTATCAGTTACTACCAACTGGAGTATCAATATACTATAAACTGTAGTAGTATCAATATACTATAAACTGTATAGTAGTATCAATATACTATCAACTGCAGTATCAGTATACTACCAACTGTAGTATCAATATACATAAACTGTAGTAGTATCAATATACTGTAAACTGTAGTATCAATATACTATAAACTGAGTAGTATCAATATACTACCAACTGTAGTAGTAGCAATATACTGTCGGCTGTGTAGTATCAATATACTATAAAATGTAGTACCAATATGCTATCAACTGTAGTATCAATATACATATACATTGTAGTAGTATCAATATACAAACTGTAGTATCAATATGATATCAAATGTGGTATAATATACTTTAAACTGCGGTAGTATCAATATCTAACTATATTATACTATAAACTGTACTTCATACTATAAACTGTAGTTGTATCAATACTTAATGAAGTCATATACTATAAACTGAAGTATCATATACTTAACTGCGTAGTTGTCAATACTATAAACTGTAGTGTCAATATACTATAAACTGTACTATCAATACACTATAAAACTGTAGTAGTATCAATATACTAAACTGAAGTATCAATATACTATACACTGTAGTAGTGTCAATATACTATAAGTAGTAGTGTATCAATATTACTATAAACTGCAGTAGTATCATATACTATCAACTGTCGGTATCATATTACTATCAAATTGTAGTATCAATATACTATCAAATTTTAGTATAAATATTTATAAACTGTCGGTTCAATTATACTATAAACTGTAGTATCAATATACTATAAACTGCAGTATCAAATATTTCTATAAACTGTAGTAGTATCAATATACTATAAACTAGTATAGTAATCTATAACTGTAGTATCAATATACTATAACTGCAGTATCATATACTATAAACTGTAGTATCATATTACTATAACTGTGTAGTATCATATACTATAACTGTTTATCATATTCTATAACTGTTTTATCAATATTCTATAAACTGTAGTTCATATACTATAAACTGCAGTAGTATCAATTACTATGAGTACAGTACAATATACTATAAACTGTAGTAGTATCATATACTATCAACTGTAGTATTGATATACTATAAACTGTAGAATCAATATACTTAGAACTTTAGTAGTATCAACTGTATAACTTTAGTAGTATCAATATACTATAAACTCTATATTATTCAATACATAGCTGTAGTATCAATATACTATTAACTGCCAGTAGTGTCATAATATTATAAGTGTAGTATCAATATACTATAAACATGCAGTAGATCAATATACTATCAATTGTAGTATCAATATACTATAACTGTTAGTATCAATATATTATAAACTGGTGCTTGTGTCAATATACTATAACTGTAGTGTATCAATATATATTAAGCATATCAATTACTATAACTGTAGTAGTATCATATATATAACTGTAGTATTTATATGACTATCAACTGTAGTGTAATCAGATATAACTATAACCTGTAGTGTTCATTACTTCTAAACTGTTTTATATAATATTCTATAAACTGTAGTACGTCAATCATACTATTAACTGCCATCTCTTCTCTTTGTGGTGTGTGTGGCAGGTGTGAACAGGTGCGTGCCCCCCTCCTACCCCCCTCCCCAGGACCCCCTACCCCTGGGACAGTATGACCTAACAGAGAACTTGGCACAAGCAGAGGTTTTTGAATTCAGTCAATCCAAACGAGGCCAGTCTCTTTTCTGGCTCAACAATTTTACTAGATTAACACCGTTTAAGAAATAGAGAAACAGACTCTTTCCAAGGACCATCTATTTTTTCTGAGAAACACTCAAACTAAAAAGTTTGGAGGATTACATCATCGTCATCCCGTGAAGAAGAATTGACGACGAAAAAAGAACCACTGAAGGAAGGACCAGTGGATTTTCATTGTGAGTTTAATTGTGAGTTGTCACCCAGGAGCCTGGAGAACTATGGATTCTAACTTCTTCACTTCATTCTAACTGTTCTTGGTTCCAATGCTTCTCTCCTCCAGTAGACACCACTGTTCCCTACTGAACTGTACTGTACAGGAATCCACTACTACAACCCTCAACCCCACCATCGCCATCTGAATGTCCTGGATTCATGGAGATAGCTTTTATTTTGTTCTTTTCAGGCTCTGGCGTTTTTCCATATTTGAAGTAAGCATATTTAATGTTCCTTTACCAGAACTAGTGAGTCCACCTACCTGCAGTACAGTATGATTGTGTAGATGACAGGCGTTGTGTTGATGTGTGTGTCTGTGAGGACTATGTTGTTGTGATTGTGGCCTGAGGTGCACTGTAACAATGAGGCTGAGGTGGCATCCTATTCCCTACATAGTGGGGAAGGGTACCACTTTGACTGACAGGAGAGCCGTTGGCTGGTTCTGATGTTTCTCAGAAGTTCTGTTGTCAGCATCACCTGTCCCATCAAAGACTGGTCAGACCATCTCTCTCTCTCTCTGTCTCTCTCTCTTTTCTCTATCCCCTCTGTCTATCTTTCTGTCTATCTTTCTGAAATAAACAATACAAACTTAACAGTAAACAATACACTCGCAAAAGGAATAGAGACATTTCATATGTCATATTATGGCTATATACAGTGTTGTAATGATGTGCAAATAGTCTATCGCTCTTCTCTATACCCTGTATCTCTCTCTCTCTCTCTCTCTCTCTCTCTCTCTCTCTCTCTCTATTGTCTTTCTCCCTCCCTCCCCTCTATCCTGTCTATCTCTCTCTTGCTCTCTGCTTCTCTCCTCTCTTTACCCGTCTCTCTTTTTCCCTCCCCTCTCTCTGTTCCCTCCTCTCTCTTCTGTTCCCTCCCCCTCCTCGTTCCTCCTCTCTTCTGTGTCCCTCCCTCTCTCTCTGTTCCTCCCTCTCTCTCTGTTCCCTCCCTCTCTCTCTGTTCCCTCCCTCTCGTTCTGTTCCCGTCGCTCTCTCTCTGTGCCATCTCTCTCTGTTCCCTCTCTTCTTTTTGACTATGTTTTTGTTATATGAGACTCATTAGTTGGATGTCTGCCATTATCCATGATGTTACGGCAGGTCAGGGAAGTAATCATAGCCGTAACATCAATACAACATTTACATTTTCTTACTACGCACCAAACACTGTTGCCAGGGTAAAATCATCACGTTCAAACCACAGAGGCTGAGTGTTGGGTCAACAAAGTGTTTCCTTTGAACCAGTTAAAACAGACAGAACAGATGACGCAGCACTGAGTATTGAGCTGTAGACAGGTAGAATGTCTGTCTGTCTCACCTGTCTGTCTGAGTACTGAGCTGTAGATAGGTAGAATGTCTGTCTGTCTCACCTGTCTGTCTGAGTACTGAGCTGTAGACAGGTAGAATGTCTGTCTGTCTCACCTGTCTGTCTGAGTACTGAGCTGTAGACAGGTAGAATGTCTGTCTGTCTCACCTGTCCTGTTGAGTACTGAGCTGTAGACAGGTAGAATGTCTGTCTGTCTCACCTGTCTGTCTGATTGGACCAACACTTGTCATCTGATTCCTTGACTGAAATTGACAAAAAT
>NW_019942942.1:172461-189503 GCF_002910315.2 Salvelinus sp. IW2-2015
ACACCCACACAAACACAAAACACAACACACACAGGACACAGCGCACACACACCACGATTATACTCACAACACACACACCCACCACACCACACCACACAACACACACACACACGACACACCAACACACACACACACACACCGACCCTTTACTCACCCACACAACACGACACACACAACACACCACACACACACCAAACCAAACAAACAACCGCCCACTTATTACCACCCACCACATAAATTTAACCACCAACAGCACGACAACGAAACACACACATTACAGCACACACCTTATTCAACCACAACAACATAACATTCACCACACCACAGCAACGACACCACAACACCTCACCACCAGCTTTACTCGCCCACACACACACACACATCAACACCTTAACACAAACACACCTGCTTACACACCACCCACACAACACACAACACACACCACGACACACACACACACACAGCAACCACACACCACACACATACCACACACACCACTTATACTCACACACAACACGCAAACCCAACATACAACTTTTACACGAACGACACAACAACACACACACACGACACACATACACACACACCACTTATACTCACCACAACACACCACACAACCATAACACCACATACACACAACACACACTTATACTCCCACACACAGCCACAGCCACACACATTCTAACACACCAACACTCATCACAGCACACACACACAACACACCACACACACACACACAAAAAACACACACACACACCACACACACACACACACACACACACACACACACACACACACACACACACACACACACACACACACACACACACACACACACACACACCACGACACGACACAACACCCACTAACACAACACACACACACACCACTGACACCACACACACCCACACACACAACACACACACCAACACAACACACACACACACACACACACACACACCACTACTACCACACCACCACAACACACACACACACACTACACCACTACACACAACACACTACACACAACACACGTACAACAACACACATAACAAACACTACACACAGATCCACCACTATACTTACACACACACACACTCACACAACATCGACACAACACACACCACTCAACACCACACACCACACCACACAACACCACACACACACACACACACACACCACACACACACACATACACACACACATCCACACCACACAACATACACACACACCATTTACTCACACCAACCCACCATAGCACATACAGCACACACACACCACCACCACACACACACACACACACACAACACACACAGAACACACACACACACAGCACACACACCCACACACCACTTTTACTCCCACACACACACACACACACACACACACACACACGCACAACAACACACAAAACACACATACCACCACACTTTCAACAACAACACACAACCCAATCACACACACACACACACATAAACTCACAAACACACACCGTCACACACACCTTATAACACCACACAACCACATCCAAAACACACAACACCACCTTATACCATCACACCACAAACACCAATCACGTACATTTACCCCAACACACACACTATATTCCAAACACACCACACACACTACACCAATACACCACACACACACACACACACACACACACCACCATACCACACCAACCACACACATAATACTACCACACACACAACACACAACACACACACACACACACACCACTGTATGACTCACACACAGACACACGTCCAACAACACACACCACAGACCACACACACACACACCACCACTCCACGACAATGCACACACAACTACACACACCACACTCGAACCACACCACCCTTGATGGTTTCAGTCACACATTTTTACCTACTGTGAGATCATTCAATGTTCATTTTACTGACACAGTTCTATTCATTTGTCAGACATAGCTATGCAGTCTGGGTGTACACTCTCATTAATCAAGTTAACATAGAGCCTGTGTGTTCAGGGTTTGAGATCTCGAGTACAGAAGCGTCAGGCAGCCTGACTTGAGAGGTACTAAACAGAAAGGTGAGAACACGAGACACCAGTGATTTACCTTCTCTCTCTCTTCTCTCTACATCTGTCTTTCATCTTTGCTTAACAGCCACACTGTACCACTTCTTGACACACACATCCGACTACACCGCACACATCTACATACAAGCACTGCATCTTTACGCGACACACCTACACACCACGACATACACTTAGCCATACAACTAGACACACACCGCAACATCCATCTATACCGAATACACACCAGCACAATAAACTACAAGTATACACACCAGCACACATCACGTATTTACCGAAATTACACCCGCACGACACTCTAATTCACACACCGTCTTGAGTCATCACATGCATTTGACCGTATGAGATAACACCGTCAAATGACTTCATTTTAGTCTTTACCTGGGGAGTCTTAAATTTGGATATGCAACCAAGCATATCAGCTCTATGTTATGTACATATAACGCATACACTCATAGGTATCCACACATCAGCGCTTTTTAGCTTTGTAGAATAGAGGCACCAGCAACCTCAGTCAGCCTACTTAGCCGAAAGTATCAACACGAAACAGTGCACGGACTTCACGAAAGACACCGGTGTCACCCTTATACCTGTAAGTAACACCGCACTCTCTTTCCGTCATACCTCTGTCTCACATCACTCTTATATCTAATAGCCTCACACATCACTCTTTTACCGCTAACTTAGCACACACCATCATCTCCGAAAGTTACACACGCCACTCAACTCTCTTTACCGTAAATACACACGCACAATCACTCGATTACGGAAATATACACACGCAATACTCTTTTACCGTAATACACACCACCATCACTCTCACTGTAAATACACACCGCACCATCACCCTTATTACCGTAAACAACACGCACATCACTCGCTTTACCGTAAATAGACAACGAATACGCCTATTACACGTACCCGACACCCTTTACTGTAAATACACACCCACATCACTCTTTTACCGTAAATAACACACCACACATCACTCTTTTTTACCGTAAATACACACCACACATCACTCTTTTTCGTAAATACACAACCGCACATCACGCCTTTACCGTAAATACACACCGCAACATCACTCTTTTACGTAAATACACACCCACATCACTCTTTACCGTAAATACACACCACATCACCCTTTTACGTAAATACACACCACACATCACTCTTTACCGTAAATACACACCGCACATCACCCTTTTACCGTAAATACACACCACACATCACTTTTTACCGTAAAATACACACCACACATCTCTTTTACCGTAATACAGCACCACACAATCACTCTTTTACCGTAAATACACACCGCACTCACCTTTTCCGTAAATACACACCACACATCACTCTTTACGTAAATACACACCGCACATCACCCTTTTACCGTACATACACACACACCTTTCACTCTTTTACCGTAAATACACACCGCACACCATCCACACGCCCCTTTTTACCGTAATACACACCGCACACACTCTCTTTAACCATGCCTCTCACCATGTGTGACCTGATCTTAGCTTTCTGTTTACAAATCGATTTACAATCGTTCAAAAAGCTTCAAATCTAGTCACACAGTTTCCAGCAGAGACTTGTGAATCAAACGCCTGCCTAAACACCTAGAAAAGACAGAGGGTTTTTGCATGGTGAATTATTAATATATTTTTATGAAGTAAAAATGCAGAAGGTGTAAAGAATGCCAGTTGGATGTGTGTTGTTTGCCATTGTTGATGTGATGTGTGTTATTGTACCGTTAGACTCATCATAACAGATGTGTGTGGTCTCTCTGTGAATGTTGTTTCTGTTAGATGCCCATTCCTCATCAGTCTATTGAATGAAATGTCTATTGGAAGAGAGATGTGCCATTTGTACCGTATTTAGAAGCATAAAAAATTTGGTTCCCTCCCATTTTATTTAATTTGATCAAAAATCAAGTGTAGCCTACCCCCTTTATTAAGGCTGGTTATAGCATTGCATTTATCCTGGCCATTAGCCAAGTGCCTCTGGATACAGAGGTTTTAAATTGGCTACTCGAGAGTGCGTGAAATATTTTTAGAGGTTTTTTGCCCCCTGCTTTTCATTGACATACCTGCATACTTCATTTAGCTTGTCGTAGGTTTCCATCCCCATTCTCAAAAGAGCGCCCTCGTTTGAGTACAAAAACACGTTCCTCCAAAACTATTCAGTCCTCCTATATGCTTTATCAACTCCATTGTTTGAGAGTCTGCCTCGCACATAGGCAACGATACAATCGACAGTATCCTAGTATTTTGCATTAGATGTGTCAGTGTTATGCGTAAAGACAATTTAGACCTACCTGTGCACACAGTGCACTGGAAGAGAGATGCGCTTTGTACACATGCTTCTGACCCCACCTATTTATAAATATTGTTGCTGTTTTAAAAAAATATTGTTTCCGTTTCATATCAAGCCTACGTAGCGCTACCCTTACCCTAGGGTCCTAGATACTAAGGCTGGTTCAACAGCAATACGTCTTTGTCTTTTTTTTATTCCCGGCCTTGCAACGCAGCCGATCCGTAAAAGGTGTTTAAATGTTCCTATTCGTCAGAGTACCTTGAATTGAAAATACTGCACATCCGAAACAGACATACATATGCCTACCTGCTTGCTACCTTTCGCTGTTCAAGTATCCATTCCCATCTCCAAAGAGCTCCTCTCCTCAGGTGACCAAAACCACTCGCGCCTCCAAACTTATTTCAATTGTTCAGTCCTATAACAGCAGATCAGCGGTAGTCCTAGGCTATATCTGGCTTATGAGAACGTGCCTCACACATACAATACAATTTACGGTAACTTATAATGTTTATTTAGGAGAATTGCGATGTGTTGTAGGCTAGCTTGTTGAAGCCAATTACAACAATGTTGACTGCCAAACACTCCAAGTGTGGCTATTGAGCAAACACTGGATGTTTTTTAATTTACTGTTGCTATTAAGTTTTGTAGCCTATTGCTATTTATAATGTAGATTCAATTGACATCAACTTAGAACATCTATAATTAGATATTACTAGCATCTATCATACTAACTGGAGTATCAATATACTAAAATAGTAGTATTCAATATACTATCAACTGCGCAGTATCAGGTATACTACCAACTGGAGTATCAAATATACTATTAAACTGTAGTAGTATCAATTTATATACAACTGTAGGTAGTCAATATACTATCAACTGCAGTATCAGTATACTACCACTGTGTATCATAATACTATTAACTGTAGTGTATTCAATTACTTGTAAACTGTAGTATCAATATACTATTAACTGTGTAGCTATCAATAGTACATATAAACTGTAGCAGTATCAAATATAACTAGCAACTGCAGTATCAGCTATACTACCAATGGAGTATTCAATATACTATAACACTGTAGTAGTAATCATTACTATAAACTGACAGTATCAGTATACTACCAACTGGAGTTCAATTTATACTATAAACTGTAGTAGTCAGTATCAATATACTAAACTGTATGTGATTTCAATATACTATCAACTGCAGTATCAGTATACTACCAACTGTAGTATCAATTATACTATAAACTGTGAGTAGTATCAATATACTGGTAAACTGTAGTATCAATATACTATAAACTGTAGGTATCAATATACTACCAATCTGTAGTAGTAGCATATACTGTCGCTGTGTAGTATCAAATACTATAAAATGTAGTCCAATATGCTTATCAACTGTGTATCAATATACTAGTACATTAGTATAGTATCAATATCTATAAACGTAGTATCAAGTATGATATCAAATGTGGTATCAATATACTTTAAACTCGCGATGTAGTATAATATCTATAAACTTAGTGTCCATTATACATAAACTGTACTATCAATACCTATAAACTGTATTGTATCAATTCTATAAACTGAGTTATCAATATTACCTATTAAACTGAAGTATCACATATACTATAACTGCAAGTAGTGTCAATATACTATAAACTGTAGTGTCAATATACTCTAACTGTATATCAATACAACTATAAGTCAGTAGTATGCAGTATATATAAACGAAGTATCAAATTACTATACACTTAGTAGTCATATATATAAGGTAGTATACTTACTATAAACTCGCATAGTACAATATACATACACTGTTGTATCAAATATTACCATTGTAGTATCATATTACTATCAACTTTATATATAATATTTATAACATGGCGGTGTCTCAATATATATACTGTAGTTAAAGATACTATAAACTGTCAGTATCAATATACTATAACTGTATAGTGTATCATATACTTAAACGGTAGTATCTATCTATAAACCTGTAGTAGTATCAATTACTATATAACTCTATCATATACTATAACTGTAGTAGTATCAATATACTATCAACTGTAGTAGTTCAATATACTATAACTGTTTTATCAATATTTCTATAACTATTTATCAAATTCTATAAACTGTAGTATCATATACTATAAACTGCAGTAGTATCAATTATACTATGAAGTACAGTTCATATCTATAAACTGTAGTAGTATCATATCACTATCAACTGTAGTATTGAATACTATAAACTGTAGAATCAATTATCTATGAACTTTAGTAGTATCAACTGTATAAACTTTAGTAGTATCAATATACCTAGAACTCCTATCATAACTATACTATAGGCTGTAGTTATCATATACTATTACACTGCAGTAGTGTCAATATAAATAAAAGTGTAGTATCAATGCATATTAAACTCAGTAGTATCATATACTATCAATTGTATTCAATTCACTATCTTTGAGTCTAAAATTATTATAAACTGTGGCGGTGTCAATATACTATAAACTGTAGTAGTATCAATATACTATAAACTGCAGTATCAATATACTATAACTGTAGTAGTATCAATATAATATCAACTGTAGTATTATCATGATACTATCAACTGTAGTAGTATCAATATACTATCAACTGTAGTAGTATCAATATACTATAAACTGTTTTATCAATATTCTATAAACTGTAGTATCAATATACTATAAACTGCAGTAGTATCAATATACTATAAACTGCAGTAGTATCAATATACTGTGAAGTGCAGTATCAATATACTATAAACTGTAGTAGTTTCAATATACTATCAACTGTAGTATTGATATACTATAAACTGTAGAATCAATATACTATGAACTTTAGTAGTATCAACTGTATACACTTTAGTAGTATCAATATACTATAAACTCTACTATTATCAATATACTATAAGCTGTAGTATCAATATACTATTAACTGCAGTAGTGTCAATATACTATAAAGTGTAGTGTCAATATACTATAAACTGCAGTAGWATCACAATACTATCAACTGTAGTATCAATATACTATAAACTGTAGTGGTATCAATATACTATAAACGTTAGTACTATCAATATACTATAAACTTTAGTACTATCAACTGTACTAGTAATCAATATACTATAAACTGTAGTATCAATTTACTATAAACTGTAGTGGTATCAATATACTATAAACTGTAGTGGTATCAATATACTATAAACACAGTATCAATATACTATAAACACAGTATCAATATACTATAAACTGTAGTAGTATCAATATATTATGGACCAGGAGGAAAATATGCCGTGTCCCCAGCCGAATTGGTGTTGATGACAATGTCAAGACCGTCAATAACTTACAGAACTCGAGACAAACGCATGCAGTAGACTAAGCCATGGAAAGCATTGATTGGCCAGTGAGTGGCCAGGCCCTAGTCACACCTACAGGTTGATTATTCTTCAAAACCCTTTCACACCACCGCCAGCTACTGCACTCATCATTCTGGCTGTGAAAATAGTACAAATATTTTGGACACACCCCCAGACCTATAGCGCTACCGCCATCTCTGAGATTTACCACTGGGTTAGGCTTGTTAAAATAGAGCCCTGGATGTGTGTCAGAACTGTGTTGTTCTGTGTTTGGTTTGGTGTGTCACAGTACTGTACTGTTCTGTGTTTGGTTTGGTGTGTCACAGTACTGTTCTGTTCTGTGTTTGGTTTGTTGGTGTGCACAGTACTGTACTGTTCTGGCGTTTGTGTTACATCGGTTGACAGTAACTGTGTGTGTGGTTACAACGTGTTTGACATAACTGTGTGTTACAGTGGTTTGACAGTAAACTGTGTGTGTTACATTGGTTTGACAGTAACTGTTGTTACATCGTGGTTTGACAGAACTGGTGTTGTTACATCGTGTTTGACAGTAACTGTGTGTTTACATCGTGGTTTGACAGTAAACTGTGTGTTTACATCGTGGTTTGACAGTAACTGTGTGTGTAACATCGTACTATTTGAACAGTAACTGTGTGTGCTTACACGGTCTGGCACAAGTGGAAGTACTGCTCTTGAATTTTCAGATTCATTGTTAGATATCATCTTGAGAAAGAGGGCCTTGTTTTATGGACATGGTTTGAAATGATAACAGTATATCATTCATTATGAGTTTTGTTTACTGTAGAGATATGCAACAAGATGCCATGGCACACTGATAAGAAATCAAACTACTATGATTACCAATGGCATCGGAGCATGTTATCTTTACTCTCAAGGCTCTTCCAGATGTTCCATAAAGAAACAGTGTCTATAATCAGTTTAACAACACAACGACACTGTGTGTTTTCAAGATGCCATGGCAACTTTTACAATTTTCATCATCAAAATATTGATTATTCACAGTTTTTATTGGCTGTGGAGTAGTTGTGTATGCCTCTAAATCGTATCCAGCAGCTGTCTATTCTTATAATCTATTTTGATGCTCTTACTTTGCGTAGTCTTGGTAGGTGCTATTCAATCAACACGTAATCAGCAAGACGGATAACACTTCTTCCTTCGCCAATGGAAACGCCTGATTTCATACATGTGCTGAGAGATTATTTTCCCGGTCCTCTGTGCCTGATTCAAGGATGTTTGAATAGCATCTTAGTTCTCCCTTGTGTCATTACTAGAGCAGAGATGTGTATTTTCCATCCTCAAGCATCATCATAGATGATCATAATAGTATATGCTACAACGATAACACAGTGATGAACAACGTAGTGCATAGTTTATTGCTGTTTGTTGTGGAAAGCATGACTAGATGTTGTGTACAATGTTCTTTTCTGATCCATACTGACCATGATTCTGGCTATCACTTCTCACCCCTTTGACTGCTCTGGCTCTGCCTCTTGCCCTCTCTGTTCCCTCCTTCCTGCCCCCTACTCTGCTTCCTCCTTCCGCCCCTATTCCTCCTCCTGCCCTGTCCCCTCCCCTCCTCCTCCTGCCCTCGCTCCATTCCCGCTACTCGTTCCCTCCTTCCGCCCCTACTCTGTTCCCTCCTTCCTGCCCCTACTCTTCCCTCCTTCCTCCCCCTACTCTGTTCCCCTTCCTGTCCTGTCCCCCTGCCTTACTCTGCGCTCCCTTCCTGCCCCCTACTCTGCTTCTCGCCTCTGTCCTCTCTGCCCCTCTCGCTTACTCCTGCCCAGTCTCCTCGCCCCATGCTCCCCTTCCCCCCTGACTCGCTTCCTCCTGCTTGCCAATGCAGTGGCAGGTGCCCCCCTCCTCCCCCCCTCCCAGGATTAACCCCTACCCCGGGACAGTATGACCTAGCAAAGGACTTGGCGCACAAGCAGAAGGTTTTTGATTCACGTCTCCAAACGAGGCATGTCCTTTCGGGCACAACATATTTTAACCTAGTTACAACGTTTTAAGAAATAGAGAAAATCAGACCTTCCAAGGACCATCTATTTTTTTGTGAGAAACCACTCAAACAAATAAGTTTGAAAGATTACGATCGTTCGTCATGCGAAAATGAAGAATGAGACAAAAAAGAACACTGAAGGAAGAGACCTGTGTGATTTATGTTCATTTGATGAGTTTTGGAGTTGATCCACCCGGAGCCTGGAGAACTATGGATTCTAACTTCTTCACTTATTCTAATACTCTGTTCTATCGGTTCCCAATTGCTCTTCTCTCCTCCAGTAGACACAACACTTGTTCCCTACTGAACTGTACTGTACAGCGAACTTCACTTACTACATCCCCTCAACACCACCATTCGCCATCTGAATGTCCTGGATACATAAGTGAGATAGCTTTTTATTTGGTTCTTTTCAGGCTCCGCCCCTGGTTGCGTTTTCATATTTGAGAAGCAATATTTAAATGTTCCTTTACCAGAACTAGTGAGTCACCTACCTAGCAGTACAGTATGATCTCGTGTAGATGACACGTCGTTGTGTTGATGGTGTGCTTGTGAGATTGTTCGTTGTGATCTGTGGCCTGTAGGAGTGCACTGAACTGAGGCTGAAATGGCACCTATTCCCTAGATAGTGGGAGAAGGCCACTTTGACTGACAGGAGAGCCCGTTGGCCGTTCTTATGTTTCTCATGAATTTCTGTGTCAGCATCATTGACACCTGTCCCAATTCAAAGACTGGTCAGACCATCTCTCTCTCTCTCATTCTCTCTCTCATCTCTCTCTTCTCATGCTCTCTTGTCTCTCTCGTTCTTCTTCTCTCTTTCTTTACCCTCTGTCTCCTCTCTCTCTTCTCTCTCTCTCTTCTCTCTTTCTTTAGCCCTCTGTCTCTCTCTCTTCTCTCTCTCTCTCTCTCTTTTCTTTACCTCTGTCTCTCTCTCTCTTCTCTCTCTCTCTTCTCTCTTTCTTTACCCCTGTCTCTCTCTCTGCTTCTCCTCCTCTCTTTCTTGCCCTCTGTCTCTCTCTCTCCTCTCTCTTTCTTTACCCTCTGTCTCTATTCTCTCTCTTTCTTTACCTCTGTCTACTCTCTCATTTATCTTGTCTCTTCTCTTTTACCCTCTGTCTCTCTCTCTTCTCTTCTCTTTACCCTCTGCTCTCTCTCTTCTCTCTCTCTTCTCTTACCCTCTTGTCTCCTCCTTTCTCTCTCTCTCTTCTCTTTACCCTGTCTATCTCTCATCTACTTCTCTCTCACTCTCTATTCACTCGTCTATTCCTCTCTGTGCTTCTGTCTTTCCTCTATTCCCTCTCTTTCTCTTTCTTTTACCACTCTGTCTCCTCTCTATCCCCCTCTCTCTCTCTCTCTCCCTCTGCCATCCCCCCCCTCCCTCCCTCTCTCTTTCTCTCTTCTCAATCCCCATTCCCCTCTAATCTGTCTATCTCTCTCTCCCCTTCTCTGTCTCTCTTTTCCCCTCTATCTCAGTTTGTCTCCCTCTTCGTTCCCTCCCTTCTATCGACTATGTTGTTTGTTAATGAGGTTGACAAGCTAGTTGGATGTTGCCATTACCATCATATACGGCAGGTCAGGAAGAATCAATACCTAACATCATACCAACATTTACATTACTATTACAGCGCCAAACACTGTTGACAGGTTATAATATCATTGCGTTTCCATCCACAGAGGCGGCTGTTGGTCACAAAGGGTTTCATGCTCCTCGTCTAGTACTAAGCTGTAACCCAGTAGAATGTCTGTCTGTCTCCCCCTGTCTGCCTGGAGTACTGTCACAGACACGAAAAAAAGAAGCTGCAGACAGGTAGAATGTCTGTCTGTCTGAGTAGTGGTGCTGTAGACAGTAGAATGTCTGTCGTTCTGAGTAGTGTTTCTGTAGACAGGTAAGAATGTCTGTCTGTCTGAGTACTGAGCTGTGACAGGTTAGAATGTTCGTCTAGTAGGTCAGTGAGTCGTCTGCGATACTGAGCTGTAGACAGTAGAATGTCTGGTCTGCCTGATACTGAGCTGTAGACAGGTAAAATATCTGAGGTACTGAGCTGGTAGACAGGTAGAATGCTGTCTGTTCTGAGTAGTGTGCTGTAGGACAGGTAGAATGTCTGTCTGCCCTGGCCTGATACTGAGCTGTAGACAGGTATTAGAATGTCGTCTGTCTGGAGAGTGTTCTGTATACACGTTAGAATGTCTGTCTGCCGAGTACTTGAGCTGTAGAAGGTAAAATATCTGAGTACTGAGCTGTAGACAGGTAGAATGTCTGTCTGTCTGAGTACTGAGCGGTAGACAGGTAGAATGTCGTCTGTTCTGAGTACTGGAGCTGTAGACAGGTAGAATGTCTGTCCTGTCTGAGTACTGAGCTGTAGGACAGGTAGAATGTCTGTCTGTCTGATAGTGTGCTGCTAGAACAGTAGAATGTCTGTCTGCCTTGCAGTACTAGCTGTAGACAGGTAGAAATGTCGGCTGTCTGAAGTACTGACTGTAGACAGGTAGAATGTCTGTCTGCCTGAGTACTGAGCTGTAGACAGGTAGAATATCTGAGTACTGAGCTGTAGACAGGTAGAATGCCTGTCTGTCTCACCTGTCTGTCTGATCGGACTAACACATGTCATCTAATTCCTTGACAGAAATTACAAAATTACAAAATTATGACAGATGATTTTTTATTTTTTCATTTTGTTCAGCTGTCGAATAATTAACATTCACAATGAAGCATTTCAAGTTCTGATGTGGCTCAGTTGGTAGAGCATGGCGCATGTAATGCCAGGGTTGTGGGTTCGATTCCCTCGGGGGACCACTATGAAAATGTATCCACTCATGACTGTAAGTCGCTCTGTATGAGAGCATCTGCTAAAAGGACAATGTTTTTTAAGGGTGAGAATGTTGTAAACTAGAGAGAAATAACCACTGGATGTCTCTGTTTATAGGTCTTAGTTTTCCTGTTTCAAAGTTTGAATTTAAGTTCATCAAATCGGTAATATTATTGATCAAATCTGTCATATTAATGATCAACTCTGTCATATTAATGGAAGCGATGTTCATACTTAGACACAAATATAGAAATATTATCAGATGATACCAGTTGATGGAAATCAAATACAGTATGCCAACTTGTGCAATGTGATATATCATTGTATCTACAATACTCACGACAATGTGATATAAAACAATTATTATATAGTTTTATGTCATTTGTTTGCCTTCTCATAGGCCCTATATAAATTAATTATTGAAGAAGAAGTCATTTAGATTTTATTTGTATGGTGTGTAATTTATGTTTTATTTTATTTCAGTAAAACAAAAGTGGATAAAAGGATGATTTGATTCCTGGTATCTCTAGAAAGTGTTCCTAGAATGATTGCTTTAGATCAGGGGTGGCCAACCCTCCTCCTGGAGAGATACCTTCCTCCTGGAGAGATACCTTCCTCCTGGAGAGATTCCCTCCTCCTGGAGAGATACCCTCCTCCTGGAGAGATACCTTCCTCCTGGAGAGATTCCTTCCTCCTGGAGAGATTCCCTCCTCCTGGAGAGATACCCTCCTCCTGGAGAGATACCTTCCTCCTGGAGAGATACTCTTCTCCTGGAGAGATACTCTCCCGCATGATTTTATTCCAGCCCTGCACCTACACACCAGACTCTACTAACCAGCTGGTCCCCAAGACCTTGATTATCTTGAATCAGGTGTGTTAGAGCAGGGCTGGAACAAAAGCCTGCAGGAGGCTATCTCTGATCTAACTGTGCCCTAACAAAAGTGCATCCCAAATGGCACCCTATACCGTATATAGTGCACTACTTTTGACCAGTGCCCATGGTCAAAAGTAGGGAATAGGGTGCCATTTGGGACGCACACTAACTGTGCCCTAACAGAGATGCTATCTAACAGAGATGCTATCTAACAGAGATGCTATCTAACATAGATGCTATCTAACAGAGATACCCTAACAGAGATACCCTAACAGAGATACCCTAACAGAGATACCCTAACAGAGATGCTATCTAACAGAGATGCCCTAACAGAGATGCTATCTAACAGAGATGCTATCTAACCCGGTAACAGTAGCTACCTTCTAACAGAGTGCTATCGTAACAGAGATACCTAACAGAGATAAGCCGCTATCACGAGTGCTTTAACAGGAGTGTCCAATAATCGTGAATCTTTAGAGATGCGAGTGAATTCTGGTTGATGCGGGAAGAAAATGAGAAGACTTGGCCGCTGGATCATAAGAGCCCCTTGACGATTTGTCAACCTCAAGGGAACAAGACGATGTTTTGGCGATGATCTATGTGAACAGAAGAGCACGACTGTGGCCCTAAGACCAGGCCTTAATTGGCTAACAACGGCATAGACGATAGTAGTGCCTGGATCACTCACAATGTCCCAGCCGTAGGCACGGATTAGGAAGTAGAAAGTCTTGGCAGCATCCCTCCTAAATGAGATTGCTATCTTAAGTTCAGAGAATGCTAGTCTTAGACAGAGATGAATAATCTACAGAGTATGCCCCTACAGAGAGATGTGCCGCTAGACAGAGATGCTATCTAACAGGATGCTTATCTAAAGCAGATGCTATACAGAGATGCCTCTAACAGAGATGCTATCTAACAGGAGATGCCCTAACAGGAGATTGCAGATCTAACAGAGATGCTATCTGTAACAGAGATGCCTCTAACAGAGTACCCTAAAGAGATGCCTATACAGAGATGCTATCTAACAGAGATTCGCCTATACAGAGATGCCCTAACAGAGATGCTATCTAACAGAGATGCTATCTAACAGAGATGCCTAACAGAGCTAAACCTAGAAGAGATGGCCCTAACGAGATGCTATCTAACAGAGATACCTACAGCTAACAGAGATGCCTCTAAGAGATGCTACGAGATAATGCTATCTAACAGAGATGCCTATCTAACAGAGATGCCTTTAACAGAGGCTGAACCTAACAGAGATGCCCTATAAGACTTAGAGATGCTACGTGAACAGATGATGGCTATTAACAGAGATACCTCTAACAGAGATGCTATCTAACAGAGATGCTATCTAACAGAGATACCTAGAGAGATGCCCTAACAGAGATGCTATTAACAGAGATGCCTAAGAGATGCTACAACAGAGATACCTAAAAGAGATACCTCAACAGAGATGCCTAACAGAGATGCTATCTAACAGAGATACCTAACAGTGTCTTCCAGCGTCCCACTAGTGATTACTGGATCTATTCATGTAGCAACGATTGAATCAGGCATGTATTTCTCTTTCCCATCCAGTGTAGGACTTCTCGTCTCTCTGTGTTCCCAAATGGACAAATTCCCTATAGGTCTCTGGCCAAAAGTAGTGCACTTATTATAAGGAATAGGGTGCCATTTGGGATGCTCTGTGCCTGCGAGTGGGGATTCCCAGTGTTAGAGAAACAGAGCTTGTTTTTTGTGTTTTGGGGTTGTTATGTTACGTTGTAGTTGGAAGTTCAGAAGACGTAAAAGGCTGTTTAGTAGCAGAAATGGGGGACTAGTCATAGTTAATTCACATGATTTTGGAATGAGATGTTCGACGAGGCAGGTTGGGATTGCGGCAATATGTCCGGTTCATTAAAGGTTTGCTGTTGGAGTTTGATATTCATTGTAGTGTGTCGATCTTTTCTTTCTTTTGATAGTTTATTAGTTGTTATTTCGGCGATTAGTCATGTCACCTCCAACATGTGGGTAATATTATTCTGGGTGTGCCAGCCTCATGGGTCTTTTTTATTGACGAGCAGTGTGTCTCACATCTTTTGTCATGTGTATTTTTAGCAATGTTGTTTAGCATACAGTAAGTTATGTCACACAATGTAGGCTACAAACTTTATTTACAACTGTATCGTGCAATTTTCTCCTCTGAGGTATGGTTGGTGTGCAGGCTTCTGTTTTCCAGTCCCAGACTACACACTGAGGGTCAACTTTTTTATGTAGTTGATAAACTGTGTATTTTTATTGTGGCTGGAATAGAAGTCTGCCTTCACTTCAGTAGTATTCATGTGGAGTTGGCAGTCAGTTGGTTTCACTCTCGGTATGGCTTTTTTTGTTTGCTCGTTTTTTTTGGTTTGTTGTTTTTTTGTTTGGTTATCTCTCAAAGTGATGCTTTTAGGGGAATAATGCTCTCTTACTAAGAGTTAACATTTACAAACAAGTTACATTATTTGCACTTTGTGAATTATTTTTTGGATTCATTGCATATTGTTCATTTTGAATGTTGAAGGTTTTAAATCTTGTTTTAATTGTTACTTAAAAACATTTCATGATGAATAGTGTCAATGTCATTCAAAAACCACAATTCTGCAATAAAAATTGACACGAAGGGGGATCTGTCTTAATTTGTCTGTGGTTCTGTTTTGCTTTCTCAAGTGAACATTACATCTTGTCGCAGTTGTGAGCTTCCAACCGGTTTTTATTTGATTGGTCATCTGTCTCAGGATATCAGCAACGTAAACGCATTTTGCAGTATATAATTGCACGCATCACCAATGTCGGCCATAGTCCACAGTATGAGGTGTAACGGCTTAATGGGCATGTGCAATCAATGTGCCTTGTCTTTTGTACATCTGGCAGCGAAAATTGCTAACCTACACATAATTGCATGTTGATTGCTAGCTACATGGTTCTCATTTTAAAATTATGCCAGTTGATACTTTTTTTTTGAGGCTAACACCATTCTACGTTTTCAACATGATTTTTCTGCATGAAATTGTTTTGTGCAAATCCAACCCTTGTGTTCGTAGGTACAGTCCGTAAATGAAAATCAAGGAGCTGGCATTTGTTAGGCTAATTAAAAATATACAAAAAGGAAATAAGTGTGCATGGGGAGCTTGTTTAGTTGCTTGGAGAATTTTTTAGAATACAGAGACAAAATCAGGGGTAATCGCGTTGTTGAGGAGGATTGCAGAGATGTTGGTGTTGATTATGAAGGGAAGGGTGGATTCTGCACACAAGGTTTGCAAGTCAAAGGCACAATTTCCTTTACCCATTCATGTGCATGTAGGCCTATGTATTTTGCAGGGAGTGCCTAAATCATCAAATGTATGCTCCAGTATAATGGAAAGAGCCATAAAGCTATAATATATGAGAATCATAAGGTTAAGATAGATAATCATTGGAGCCATATTACATGGGAAAGGCAATGCTTAGTGTATCATTACATGTTATAGGATTAGTGGTATGGTGATTTCTACCTTGTTGACTTTGATCACAGTTTTGAGTTGTTGGCGGTTCTGTGATGTGTTG
>NW_019942942.1:189528-202332 GCF_002910315.2 Salvelinus sp. IW2-2015
CAAGACCTTGATTATCTTGAATCAGGTGCTGTTAGAGCAGGGCTGGAACAAAAGCCTGCAGGAGGCTATCTCTGATCTAAACTGTTGCCCTATCAAAAGTGCATTCCCAAATGGCACCCTATACCGTTATATAGGTGCACTACTTTTGACCAGTGCCCATGGTCAAAAGTAGGGAATAGGTGCCATTTGGGACGCACACTAACTGTGCCCTAACAGAGATGCCTATCTACAGAAGATGCTATCTAACAGAGATGCTATCTAACATGAGATGCTATCTAACAGAGATACCCTAACAGAGATACCCTAACAGAGAACCCTAACAGAGCTACCCTAACAGAGATGCTATCTAACAGAGATGCCTAACAGAGATGCTATCTAACAGAGATGCTATTAACAGAGATGCCCTAACAGAGCTACACCTAACAGAGATGCTATCTAACAGAGATACCTAACAGAGATACCCTAACAGAGATGCTATCTAACAGGATGCTATCTAACAGAGATGCTATCTAACAGAGATGCTATCTAACAGAGATGCCTAACAGAGATTGCCCTAACAGAGATGCTATCTAACAGAGATACCTAACAGAGATACCCTACAGAATGCCTCTAACAGAGATGCTATCTAACAGAGATGCTATTAACAGAGAATGCCCTAACAGAGATGCCCTAACAGAGATGCTATCTAACAGAGATGCTATCTAACAGAGAACCCTAACAGAGATACCCTAACAGAGATGCTATCTAACAGAGATGCCTAACAGAGATGCTATCTAACAGAGATGCTATCTAACAGAGATGCCCTAACAAGTACCCTAACAGAGATGCCCTAACAGAGATGCTATCTAACAGAGATACCCTAACAGAGATGCCCTAACAGAGATGCATCTAACAGAGATGCTATCTAACAGAGATGCCTAACAGAGTAACCCTAACAGAGATGCCCTAACAGAGATGCTATCTAACAGAGATGTAACCCTAACAGAGATTGCCCTAACAGAGATGCTATCTAACAAGAGATGCTATCTAACAGAGATGCCCTAACAAGAGCCTTACCCTAACAGAGATTGCCCTAACAGAGATGCTATCTAAACAGGAGATGCTATTCTAACAGAGATACCCTAACAGAGATGCTATCTAACAGAGATGCTATCTAACAGAGATACCCTAACAGAGATGCCCTAACAGAGATGCTATCTAACAGAGATGCCCTAACAGAGATGCTATCTAACAGAGATACCCTAACAGAGATACCCTAACAGAGATGCCCTAACAGAGATGCTATCTAACAGAGATACCCTAACAGTGTCTTCCAGCGTCCCACTAGTGATTACTGGATCTATTCATGTAGCAACGATTGAATCAGGCATGTATTCTCTTTCCCACTCCAGTGTAGGACTTCTCGTCTCTCTGGGCTGTCCCAAATGGCAAACCAATTCCCTATAGGTCTCTGGCCAAAAGTAGTGCACTATATAAGGAATAGGGTGCCATTTGGGATGCTCTGTGCCTGCGAGTGGGGATTCCCAGTGTTAGAGAAACCAGACGGACAGAAACATGAAGGGCAGGAGCCTGGGAGCCAAACTGAATATCACTCTAAATATCACTCTAAATATCACTCTGAATATCACTCAAAATATACACCAGTCAAGCACAACAACCTCCGCTCACATATGCAGTGTGTATTCCAGGATAGGTCAGGCTGTTTCCATGTGAGCGGGGGTTGTGCTTGACTGGTGCATTTACCCCCTAACAAACCCAAGCATTATTATTGTAGTACCAGAGCATCTGTTGAATATCAGGGACATTTCACTCTTTTTGTCTGACGAATACTAAGACTATCTAAAACCAAAATTTCCGCCTAAAATAACATACCCAAATCTAACTGCCTGTAGCTCAGGACCTGAAGCAAGGATATGCATATTCTTGATACCATTTGAAAGGAAACACTTTGAAGTTTGTGGAAATGTGAAATTAATGTAGGAGAATATAACACATTGGATGTGGTAAAAGATAATTAAAAGAAAAAAACATGTTTTTTTTTTCATCATATTTGAAATGCAAGGCCATAATGTATTATTCCAGGTTTGGTATGATTTCGATTTTGGCCACTAGATGGCAGCAGTGTATGTGCAAAGTTTTAGATTGAACCAATGAACCATTGCATTTCTGTTCAAAATGTTGTATCGAGTCTGCCCAAATGTGCCTAATTGGTTTATTGATACATTTTCAAGTTCATAACTGTCCACTCTCCTCAAAGAATAGCAGGGTATTCTTTCACTGTAATAGCTACTGTAAATTAGACAGTGAAGTAAGATTAACAAGAATTTAATCTTTCTGCCCATATCAGATACGTCTATGTCCTGGGAAATGTTCTTGTTACTTACAACCTCATGCTAATCACATTAGCCTAAGTTAACTCAACCGATCCCGTAGAGGTTAAATTAAATGTAGATTAAATCAGTTCATTTAGATTTTAATACATTTTCCTATTGATCTCCTCAGTGTATTAATGAAAGACGTAGGGGGTTGGACAGAGGGACAGAATGGTGGGAGATGATTATATAGTTAGTCAGTATTTGGTTTATTTACATTACTTTTTAATTTTCCAGTTCAACTTCCACATTTTATAGAAGCTAACTGACATAAAATGGTGAYGAAACAGACAGAGCAGTCATATTACGTGTGACTAGCAGCTAGCTACATGTGCATACTGTGTAAACAACAGCTCATATATTATATTACAATATTAGTATTTTCCGTTGGAGACCGCCAACGGTGTTGCTTCAGTTCTAGTTTGAATCTCAAATGACACCATGTTCCCTATATAGTGCACTACTTTGGACCAGAGCTCCAAGGGTCCTGTTCAAAAGTAGGGCACTATAAAGGGAAGAGGGTGCCATTTGAGACCCAGTTCTATCCTCAGTACCAGAGACCCAGTTCTATCCTCAGTACCAGAGACCCAGTTCTATCCTCAGTTCCAGAACCAGTCTCCTAACCCAGTTCTATCCTCAGTACCAGAGACCCAGTTCTATCCTCAGTACCAGAGACGCCAGTTATATCCTCAGTACCAGAGACCCAGTTCTATCCTCAGTACCAGAGACCCAGTTCTATCCTCAGTACCAGAGACCCAGTTCTATCCTCAGTACCAGAGACCCAGTTCTATCCTCAGTACCAGAGACCCAGTTCTATCCTCAGTACCAGGTAGATGCATGATGTTTTATGGCATCCAGAGTTCTGCATGACACATGAGATTAACTCTTTGAAGATTTCATTTTCTCTTTTAACAACCAACCTGCCATTATTTTACACCCTTCCACTGTTTCATTCCATGTAATGATATGATGATTTCTCTAGGCCATCATTTTCTGTTTCCCTCTCTCAAGGGATTATATGTATTCATGGCAGACAACAATAGAGAATATGAATCCACTGACATGCCATAATAATATTATTATAACACTTGATTGTGGTTTGCTGTCAATCAATAATGAATTGATTGGTGGTTAAGACATTAACATAACACTGGACTCTAGTTTATACTTTGATAAATCATGTGTTCATTTGATCAGTTAGTTCTCTGCCACACACTGACTATTGATAGAATATCCTACCACTCCTACAGAACAGATTGAAGGTAAATGGGTCATTTTCTATGGCAACGACACACCACGTAGGAGATCTATCTACTGTTCATGGTGTTAGCATGTATTTATGCTGAACCAATAAGAAACCTGGTAGAAGGAGCTATATGTAACCATCGTCCTGAATACATTCATGTACTCTATCTATTCATGTCAGCAGCTCTACTCAACACAATTATGGATTCTTTAAGGTGCATTTTGGAGACACACTATTTATTTTCCTTCCAATATTATCACAAATATTTATGAAATGTAATATGGTGTATTATGTTGATATTAATGTTGTTGTTTTAGTCATTGACAGTATAAGCCCTTGATTCTGTCGTTGGCGGGTGAGTCTATATTTAGGGCTGGAAGGAAGGAGAAATCTGTAGCAGCCATTATACATATGATGCACTGGTTTCGTCCCAAATGGCATCCTATTCCCTATATAGTCCCCATGGGCCCTCGTCAAATGTAGTGCACTATAGAGGGAATAGGGTGCCATTTGGGACGTACTCACAGTCATCATTACAAACCCTTGTTGCTTTTCTCTAGTTGGTTGTACAGTAGTATGTGGTTTCAGAACCGTCAGGGTACTAATGTATGGACACTGAAACAGATAACAAGACAAGTAACAAGTTTAGTTGGAGCTACTAGGCTATTCACTGTACATTCACATTGCCATCTAGAATGAGGAGGGGGGTGGGGGGTTTGGACTCTGGTATGACTTCTATTTTATCTGTCAGTCTGAAATGTCATCACCATGTTTGTACAGTACAAATAGCAGGAACATATATTTTCTCTCTGGCCTTAGATTAGGTTTGTTTTGATTTGTTGTAGAAATGGAAAAAAACAACCCTGAAACTAAGTAATGCCTATTCAAATCCTGAAACTGTGAATGGGGAGCGTCGAGAAGTCTATGTGTTTTGATGTAATCAAAGAGCACTGGGAATTATTACGTTGTATTTCTCTGTAAAAACTGAACCACATTGATATAACTGTACTTCTGTTGAAATTAAAACCTCTATATACTGAACTGTGTTCGAAGGTCAATGTGAACGTTCGACAGGATGTCCTTATCCTGTAATGTGATGTAATATCCTGTCTGTGTACTAATCCTTCTGTTCAAATAAGGCAATGTCTTGTTTCCCTGTTTGTTTGCTGCTCCAGTGACTGACTGGGTTTGAACCTGGTTCGATGCTCTACACAATACTGTGTCGTTGAGCTAACAGCAAGGACACTCCTAATGCGAGCAAGATTCCACAAATGACATTGTTTTTAGCTTGACTAAAGATTACTTGCCAACGGTGAGAAGTGATTTCATAGACGGAGAATACATTTACAGTGGTAGTGTGACACCTAGTGGTTACTCYTAGTTTTACACTTCCTAAAGGTTTCTCCTGAAGCTCTGTGCACTCATATAACTGTCCAGGAGAGTTATAGTTTCAGCATCCTTCAACCAATTTCCAATGATTTCATTTACCAAACATTTGCTGAATTCAATCACAGAGAATAAGTTAAATAAACATGTTTATTCTAATTCAACCTCTACAGCTATTCAAAGGCAAACTTGGCATAATTATTATTCACACCTACAATAGAAACAGAACAAACTGGACGTTACAGCCCATGATGCACTCAGTAGAGACAGAAGAGGACGGTATGAAATTGTTGCACTTTTTTTGAAAGTTTTGCATAAATCATCCTCCATATTGCTTTCACCTAACATGTGTTTTCAGAACAGTGGAGATGAAGCAGAGGAATCCACTGTAGACTATTGAGACACAGCCAAATAGCGTATCCATTTGTGACATCATCTTCATGCAGAGTTCAGAGGTCAGGAGATAGAGGTCAGGTGAGATGTTTCAGGTAGTTCCTCAGTATCTGGGGAATGTCCAAGCGGTCTATGGACGTCATTTTATTAACCATGGGGAGGTATCTCCGAATCGCAAGCCGTGTCAGTGACATCAGAGTATTGGGACAAACTGGAAACAAAACACAGGGGAGGTTCTAGTTAATTCAATGAAATACGAGAAAGTCTCCAATGTTCTCATCATTAACAACCATCAATCAATTAGAGATACAGAACAGACTGAATATGTGACAGTCAAATATGTAACAAATGTATAACTTATGTGCAACAAATGTAACGAATCTGTAWTAACTGTTTCACGAATATGAAACAACTGTTTCACAAATATGATACAAAAGTAAAACAAGTGTGTGTGATGTTCTCACCTCTCTCCTTGAGCAGCAGCACCACCGCTTCGTTCTGCTTGGTGGTCTTGTCAATAATCAGCGTGGGCAGATACACGTCTGCCCCAAAGTCTATGAGCAGCTGTATGTATTCCACTCCACAGCCATACCTGAGACACATCTCCAACACCGTCTTGGGCTGCTTGATCCTGGCCAGCATCTTCTCTGARTTACAGTTATAGTTAGGATTAGCCCCGTGGAGCAGRAGCAGCTTAAAACAGTCCAGGTGTCCATATACAGCGGATATGTACAGGGGTCCCCTGCAGGCTGTGGCGTTGGAGGCCCACTCAGGGACTTTGGGCSAGACGTCGACCTCGGCTCCGAACTGAAGCAGCTCCCTGAGGACCTCCACGTCTCCCTCGCGGGCGGCGGTCAGCACCGGGGAACAGTTGTTGTACGGGCTGCCGGTGGGGTCGGCTCCAGCCTTTAGTAAGACCACAACACAGTCCAGGTGTTTACCACTGACCGCTGTAAACAGAGGGGTCTGGGCCTTCACATCTAGACTGTCCACCTGCAAAACCAATCAATCACCAAACAATAATGAATCAATAGGTTAAATTACATTTATTTAGAAAGCCCTTGTTTTACATCAGCAGTTGTCACAACGTGTTTGTACAGTAGCACAGAGTAAATGACCGCTGTCTGGATCAACCGTATGATTAACCATGTCAGGAGTAGGCGTCTGGGTTGGAGAAGATAGCCCAAAGTCTTCTATCGGCATATCTCACCTCCGCTCCGTGCTCCAGCAGCACTTCCAGACACCTCAGGTGGCCGTGTGCTGCGGCGGTCCGTAGGGGGGTAACAGGGATGCCCCAGCCGCTTCTGCTGTTGATACACMTTCTGTAGCTCTCCTGGGACAACAGCTCAGCTACCAGCACCACGTCATCACTGCTCACTGCCTGGTTCAGAGCCTGGGGAACAGAGCAGTATTATACCTCCACTTACCATATACACAGTGTTATTGGGTTGCACTGCTGGGTGGTATTCACTACACTCAAAACAAAACATAGAGATACTATCTGAACTTGTTCAATAAGATATTTTTATTTTATTTAAATAGGCAAGTCAGTTAAGAACATATTCTTATTTTCAATGATAGCCTAGGAACAGTGGGTTAGCTGCCTTCTTCAGAGGCAGAACAACAGATTTGTTACCTTATCAGCTCGGGGATTCGATCTTGCAACCTTTTGGTTACTAGTCCAACGCTCTAACCACTAGGCTACCTGCCACCCCAACAATAAGATATGCTCGTTGACGTTTTCTGTTGGACATCATTTTGAAACTCTTTGTTACAGAGTATCCTAATGAATACGACCCTAGTTAGGTCACACCCATGTAGACTTGGGAAGTCACCCCAGTGGGTCTGATGCTGTGGAAGTCTACTGATGCTGTCCCGGTGATAGGTTGCTAAGTTACAAAGCACTGCAAGGTCATTGGTTGTACCTGGCCATGCTCATTGTCCTCCTCATCCTCTTCCTTGGGTTGAAGCAGAGAGAAGATCTTGGACACATCCATTAGACTCATCTTGAGAGGGTTGGTGGCTGTGTTGATACTGTCTAGGACCATACTGTTACTATAGCTGTAACAGTTACAACTCATCCATCTGGAGAGAGAGAGAGAGAGAGAGAGCGAGCAGCGAAAGAGAGTAGAGAGAGAGAGAGAAGAGAGAGAGGAGAGAGAAAGAGGGAGAGAGGGAGAGGAAGAGAGAGAGGAGAAGAAAGAGAGGAGAGAGAGAGAGAGACGAGAGAGGAGAGAGAAAGAGAGGAGAGAGAGGGAGGAGAGAAAGAGAGAGAGAGGAGAGAAGAGAGGAGAGAGAGAGAAGAGAAGGAGAGAGAGAAGATTGAAAGGAGAGAGAGAGAAAGAGAGAGAGGGAGAGAAAGGAGAGAGAGAGGGTGAAAAGGAGAGAGAGAGGAGAGAAAGGAGAGAGAGAGAGAGGAGAGAGAGAGAGGGTGGATACAATTCAGTTAATGAATAACCTTTAATAGATCCTCGGAGGGAAAATTGGAATCAGACACCCGGCATCAGAAAAAGACAGGGAGAGTACATCCACACAGGCATAGCTAAACTGATTGGGTTTGTACCAGCCAGAACTCATCTGTGCTGCAGGACAGTAATAGATGAGACAGGGAATAGATAATAGACAGGGAATAGATAGAGACAGGAATAGATATAGACAGGCGATAGATAGAGGCAGGGAAAAGATAATAGACGGACTAGATAGAGAAAGGGAATAGATGAGACGGGAATAGATAATATACAGGAATAGACAATAACAGGATAGATAATAGAAGCAACTAGATAGAGATGGGATTAAATAGAGACAGGAATAGATAACATACAGGAATAGTAGATAGACATGGAATAGATAACATACAGGAATAGATAATAGACAGGATGATATAGAATGGGGATAGATAGAGACAGAAATAGATATAGACAGGGAATAGATAACATATAGGAATAGATAGGACAGGGAATAGATAGAGACAGAATAGATAACATATAGGAATAGATAGAGACAGGGAATAGATAGAGACAGGAATAGAATAGAGAAGATAGAGAGACAGGAATAGATAACATATAGGAATAGATAAGAGACAGGGAATAGATAGAGACAGAAATAGATAGAGACAGGGAATAGAATATAGACAGGAAATGGATAATAGACAGGAATAGATAGAGACAGGAATAATAATAGACATCAATAGATAACATATAGGAATAGATAGAGACAGGAATAGATAGAGACAGGGATAGATAGAGACAGGAATAGATAGAGACAGGAATAGATAACATATAGGAATAGATAGAGACAGGGAATAGTTAGAGACAGGGAGTAGATAGAGACAGGGAATAGATATAGACAGGAATGGATAATATACAGGAATAGATAGAGAATGAATAGATAATAGACATGAATAGATAGAGACAGGGAATGATAGAGACATGGAATAGATAGAGACAGGGAATAGATATAGACAGGAATAGATAATAGACAGGACTAGAAATAGAAAGTAATAGATAGAGACAGGGAATATATATGTCACGCCCTGACCTTAGAAGCCTTTTTATTTCTCTATTTGGTTAGGTCCGGGTGTGATTAGGGTGGGCATTCTCGTTTTCTCGTTTTCTATGTTGGCCTGGTATGGTTCCCAATCTATCGTTGCCTCTGATTGGGGATCATATTTAGGCAGCCTTTTCCCACCTGTTGTTTGTGGGATCTTGTTTTTGTGTAGTGCCTGTGAGCACTCCATTACTTCACGTTTCGTTTGTTTCTTTTTGTTTTCTGGGGTTTCATTTAAATAAACATGTGGAACTCTACGCCGCTGCGCCTTTGGTCCAATCATTCTAACGATCGTGACAATATAATAGAAAGTAATACATAGAGACAGGGAATAGATAGAGACAGGGAATAGATATATGGGAATAGATCGAGACAGGAAATTAGATAATAGACAGGATAGATAGATATGGGAATAATAGAGACAGGGAATAGATATGATAGAGACAGGGATAAGATAATAGACAGGAATAGATAGATATGGGAATAGATAGAGACAGTGAATAGATATAGATAGAGACAGGGAATAGATAATAGACAGGAATAGATAGATATGGGAATAGATAGAGACAGGGAATAGATAGATATGGGAATAGATATAGTTAGAGACAGGGAATAGCTAGATATGGGAATAGATATAGTTAGAGACAGGGAATATATAATAGAAAGTATACATAGAGACAGGGAATAGATAGAGACAGGGAATAGATATATGGGAATAGATAGAGACAGGGAATAGATAATAGACAGGAATAGATAGATATGGAATAGATAGAGACAGGGAATAGATAGATATGGGAATAGATATAGTTAGAGACAGGGAATATAATAATAGAAAGTAATACAATAGAGACAGGGAAATAGATAGAGACAGGGAAATATATAATAGACAGGAATGGATAGAGACAGAAATAGATAGGCCACTTAAGTGCTGGGAATGTTTGTGTTACATGCATCTCTCACACACACTACATAGAGCCCAGTTCACAGAATAATATATAACATTCAGTTCATTTACTCTCAGACATCTGTAAATGTGTTATTGGACCAAGCAGGATGAGCACTTCTTGAAATAGACATTACTATGCAAGAGTTAAATTAGTGAAATCCACATCCTCACCATGATGGGTTTGCACAAGTTTGCAGAGAGGGCAATATGGGAAATGGATTATGAAAATGAAATATTTCTAAGTATGATCATGGAAAATTCGATCAAAAAGCAACAGATTTGGGGATTGTTAAAAACTTCCAACCCAGACAGAATCCCATTCCCCATTTAACTCCTGCTATAGCTACCATGCTCCAAAGACCCAGAGCCACACAGCAAATGGTGGTTAACAATGCTTTCCACTTACCTCACCTACAGGGTTACCAACCAGGGATTTTTCTGCCAACAATGTTATCAGGACGTTGGTAGTAAACACTTACCACTCTCTTATAACTCCATGGTCCGTTGGTCACGTGGAGGAAGAGGAGACTCCAAGAGGAATGTGTTGCTGTATCCACACAGGGACTGGGGTCTGGGAGCTGAGTGTGTGTGTGTGGTGTGTGGTGTGTGTGTGTGGTGTGTGTGTGTGTGTGTGTGTGTGTGTGTGTGTGTGTGTGGTGTGTGTGTGTGTGTGTGTGTGCGTGTGCGTGTGTGAGTGTGTGTGTGTGTGTGTGTATGTGTTTGGTGTGTTTGTGTGTATGTGTGTTGGGGTTTTGTATGTGTGTGTGTTGGGTTTTGTATGTGTGTGCGCATGGGTGTGCATATGTGTTGCTGTCTAACACAGCAGAGCAGAGAGGGGGTCTGGCTGGGTGCTGCTGGGGGGCTATTTTTAGTCCCACAGATGGACCTTTCTAAACTTCCATTCTTGGAGAACTGTGGGGGGTTATAATTAGATGGGTGATAGACTAGTGACACTGACACTCAGGCTGTGGGTTGGGTTGGTGGGCAGGGGCCTTGGTAATCCCTGGTGTTTCACTGTGTCCTGAGTAAAGATTACATGATAAGGCAGCACTTCTAGAACTGATGGTCAGTGGTAGAAATACAACACTAAACTACTGTACCAGCAAACATGTCATCAGATGATGTGTGATCTGAAATCAGATAGGCTTACTTCAGTCTATTTTCATTTTAGCTTGCCATAATCACCAAAAGTAACTTTAACCCTTTAGGTTTCTCAGATCTTTAATAAAGTGTCAGTGTGTATTTGAATCCTATAAGATAAATGTTTTGTGCTGTATTGTGTCTACGTGTAACAGGCCTGTCATCACCTCCATTTCTTTAGTTTACACTGTGACTGGCAACCATCTTATAGTCTGTGCGCAGCTGTCTGACTGTCAGAGAGGCTGTTGTAGACTATRAGCTGTTCACACAGCCCTGCCCTGCCTGCAGAACCATGATCAAGAAGACCTCTGCATTTGTAGAAGTATGGTGGTCATCTTACATTCTTTCCCAAGATGATCTACACATTCCAGGCATTTTGGGAAGTGAAGTCTGTTTCCGCCTCTCAAAAACACAGGGAAGGGAAATTATTTGATGTAACCATTGTTTGCTTATAGCTTAGATTACTTTGTCCTTATAACTGAACTGAAAATGTAGCCAATTTCTCAAAGTAGGCCTGCTTTTGTAGTTTAATTATGCCTGCCTATAATATACGTTTCTACAATAAAATGTACGCAGGTAATAAAGTATACTATGATATAATATCATAAAGCATCATGATTTACATAAAATGTTGTCATATAAAAATATATAAGCAGGCAGATAACAACTGAGGTTAGCCAAAAGTATTTCTAAATATTAACTTTTTCTTTATTGGACCCTCTTCATCTACCCCACTCCAGTACGCTAGGTGGCAGTAAATACTCATTGTTAGCAGCACTGCGCTCGCAAGAAGATAATTGTTGTTCTGTTGTGGTTTTGGGTGTGTAGCTAGCTAGCGAAAGCGTTTTACATTTTATATAATAGCTAGCTAATTCATCACAACGTTTGGGGATACACAATTGCGCCAACAAGGTTCGATTTTTAATGTTATGTGTACGTTGTAGTTGTGTGCACTTTACTATATTCGTTGAGGCTAGACGTTATGGTCTGCTGGCATCAGCACAGCTAACTAGTTTAGGTAGCATCAATCCAACTTTCGTCAACTCCTCTCGTTACGTGATTCAGTTGTCCGTTAGTTGATCAGAAAATCCTGAAAATAATATCACATAGTGGCCACAGTGTTTGATATTAGGTCGGGTTGTTCAACCTTTGAAAGTCGAAGTTACGTTGGCAACGTCATAAACAAATGCGGCGCCATGTTGGCGGAAGTTGTGTTCCCTAGACATTGAAGTGGCATTCCCGGCGGCGTGAAAATGGCTTTTTCTTGGCCCTAGGTATGGAGGAGAACGAGGCACTGGAGATCTATTGCAGGAGAATGATAACACAGGTCAACAATCAACTAAACCCAGAAGCTGCAGGGGGGTGGAGAGAGAGCCAGGAGGAGAGGGAGGAAGAGGGGGAGAGAACAGCCCTCCGAGGGAGGGGGAGGCAGGGGTTGCAGAGTGAGATGTGGAGTAGGATGATCATACAAATACACAGAAAACAGAACACAGAAACTACAGCAGCGAGTGAGAGGAGAGAGAGGCAGAAGGAAAAGACCGTGAGGAGACAGAGGGAGTGTGAGGACCTTGCAGGAGAGTCTGTCCCTTTACAGCTCATTTCTGCCCTGAAGAGGAAGACTTTCACAGAGGAGATGAGACGGGTGAGACAGACACTTTATCTGGGCATAGTAACTGTCTATCAGTTCTGGTGGGTCTACCCTTGTTTAGTCTCATTGTATCTCTATGGGGGTGAGGCAGACTGGCTGCAGCAATTACTGGCTGTGTGTGTGTGTG
>NW_019942942.1:202357-212891 GCF_002910315.2 Salvelinus sp. IW2-2015
GACGGGCGTGCAGCCAATTACTGGCTGTGTGTGTGTGTGGTGTGTGTGGTGTGGTTGTGTGTGTGTTGTGTGTGTGTGTTGTGTGTGTGTGTGTTGTGGGTGTGTGTGTGGTGTGTGTGTGTGGTGTGTGTGTGTGTGTGTGTGTGTGTGTGTGTGTTAATTAACAGCATGGACACGGAGCTGCATGACCCATCAGTTGTTGAAGTGTGTGTGCAGCAGCAGGCAGCTTTGTCCCTAAACACCTTCATCAGGAGGAAGACCACTCAACTAGACACTAACATACTGGAGGATAAACTACACACACACCTCTGTAACAGGGTACAACACACCACACACACTCTGTAACAGGGTACAACACACACAAACCTCTGCAACAGGGCACAACACACACACACACACACACATCTCTGCAACAGGGCACAACACACACCTCTGCAACAGGATACAACAAAACACACACCTCTGCAACAGGGTATACAAAACACACACCTCTACAACAGGGTACAGTACAACACACCTCTACAACAGGGTACAACCACCTCTACAACAGGTACAGTACAACACACCTCAGACAACAGGGACAGTCAACACACCTCAAACAGGGTACAGTACAACACACCTCTACAAACAGGGTACAACACAGGAAGACGGACTGCACATAGAGTACAGAATCTTCAATTGTGGTGTTCCTTTCTGCTTCTGCTTGTCAATACATTCCCTGCTTTGCTCTGTTATTATTTTAGGTTTCTGTGCCAAAATGGCCGTCTAAACTACCAACTGTCCCAGAAAATAATATGGTGTGTAGTGGGTGAAGTAACCTGTGTTCTCATGTGTTGTAGGACGCTGTGTGTCTGTTGGGAGAGTTGCTAAGGGGCCTCCCAAGCCTCTGACGCCCCCAGCAGGATCTGGGAACAACTGCAGGCCAGAGGAAGACAGCAACTTGGGTTACCTTGGAGACAGAACAGGAATCTGGATGTACCCAGACAAGAGAACGTCAATCTGGGGTTACCCTGACGACAGTACAAGAACTGAGCTAAGTGTGCCCTCATGCTGGCCATGTGACTGAGCATAGCAGAAAATGGCACCCTTTTCCCTATGTAGTGAACTAGTTTTGCGTCGAGACAGCCCTACGTGGAAGTGGATTGCAGCTGTGACTTTCACTGAGTGTCATTGATCATGTGTATTATAATGAGATCTTCTTAAAGTATAAAAGAAATACAATTCCAACTGCAGTACAAAATACATTGTATTCTTGTATTCAAGTTTCACATACAACACTGTTAAAAGCAAATAATCATCATGGTTTTCTCAGTCCTTGACCGTCCATTATGCCTTCAGTAAACATTAGAACAACTTCCTGGGTTATACAGTCGTGGCCAAAAGTTTGAGAATGCACACAAATATTAATTTTCACAAAGTTTGCTGCTTCAGTGTCTTTAGATATTTTTGTCAGATTTACTATGGAATACGAAGTATAATTACAAGCATTTCATAAGTGTCAAAGGCTTTTATTGACAATTACATGAAGTTGATGCAGAGTCAATATTTGCAGTGTTGCCCCTTCTTTTTCAAGACCTCTGCAGTCCGCCCTGGCATGCTGTCAATTAACTTCTGAGCCACATCCTGACTGATGGCAGCCCATTCTTGCATAATCAATGCTTGGAGTTTGTCAGAATTTGTGGGTTTTTTGTGTGCCACCCGCCTCTTGAGGATTGACCACAAATTCTCAATGGGATTAGGTCTGCTGAGTTTCCTGGCCATGGACCCAAAATATCGATGTTTCCCCGAGCCACTTAGTTATCACTTTTGCCTTATGGCAAGGTGCTCCATCATGCTGGAAAAGGCATTGTTCGTCCCAAACTGTTCCTGGATGGTTGGAGGAAGTTGCTCTCGGAGGATGTGTTGGTACCATTCTTTATTCAAAGCTGTGTTCTTATGCAAAATTGTGAGTGCGCCCACTCCCTTGGCTAGAAGCAACCCACATATGAATGGTCTCAGGATGCTTTACTGTTGGCATGACACAGACTTATGGTAGCGATCACCTTGTCTTCTCCGGACCAGCTTTTTTCCGGGATGACCCAAACAATCGGAAAGGGATTCATCATGGTCCCCCTACAGCTCATCTCTGCCCTGAAGCCCCAGACTGGGACCCAGCTGGTCCCCCTACAGCTCATCTCTCCCCTGAAGCTACAGRTCATCTCTGCCCTGAAGCTCCAGACATTCACAGAGGAGATGAGACGGGTAAAATAATATTTATCTTCACATAACTGTCTATATCCTTTGAGCTGCATGTCCCTACTGGCTGTGCCATTTACTGAGTGTGTGTGTTAATTAACAGGCCATGGACACGGAGCTGCATGACCCATCAGTGTGTGAAGTGTGTGCAGCAGCAGGCAGCTTTGTCCCTAAACACCTTCATCAGGAGGAAGACCACTCAACTAGACACTAACATACTGGAGGATAAACTACACACACACCTCTGTAACAGGGTACAACACACACACACACCTCTGTAACAGGGTACAACACACACAAACCTCTGCAACAGGGCACAACACACACACACACACACACATCTCTGCAACAGGGCACAACACACACCTCTGCAACAGGATACAACAAAACACACACCTCTGCAACAGGGTATAACAAAACACACACCTCTACAACAGGGTACAGTACAACACACCTCTACAACAGGGTACAACACACCTCTACAACAGGGTACAGTACAACACACCTCTACAACAGGGTACAGTACAACACACCTCTACAACAGGGTACAGTACAACACACCTCTACAACAGGGTACAACACAGGAAGACGGACTGCACATAGAGTACAGAATCTTCAATTGTGGTGTTCCTTTCTGCTTCTGTCTTGTCAATACATTCCCTGCTTTGCTCTGTTATTATTTTAGGTTTCTGTGCCAAAATGGCCGTCTAAACTACCAACTGTCCCAGAAAATAATATGGTGTGTAGTGGGTGAAGTAACCTGTGTTCTCATGTGTTGTAGGACGCTGTGTGTCTTTTGGGAGAGTTGCTAAGGGGCCTCCCCAAGCCCTCTGACGCCCCCAGCAGGATCTGGGAACAACTGCAGGCCAGAGGAAGACAGCAACTTGGGGTTACCTTGGAGACAGAACAGGAATCTGGATGTACCCAGACAAGAGAACGTCAATCTGGGGTTACCCTGACGACAGTACAAGAACTGAGCTAAGTGTGCCCTCATGCTGGCCATGTGACTGAGCATAGCAGAAATGGCACCCTTTTCCCTATGTAGTGAACTAGTTTTGCGTCGAGACAGCCCTACGTGGAAGTGGATTGCAGCCTGTGACTTTCACTGAGTGTCATTGATCATGTGTATTATAATGAGATTCTTCTTAAAGTATAAAAGAAAATACAATTCCAACTGCAGTACAAAATACATTGTATTCTTGTATTCAAGTTTCACATACAACACTGTTAAAAGCAAATAATCATCATGGTTTTCTCAGTCCTTGACCGTCCATTATGCCTTCAGTAAACATTAGAACAACTTCCTGGGTTATACAGTCGTGGCCAAAAGTTTTGAGAATGACACAAATATTAATTTTCACAAAGTTTGCTGCTTCAGTGTCTTTAGATATTTTTGTCAGATGTTACTATGGAATACTGAAGTATAATTACAAGCATTTCATYAGTGTCAAAGGCTTTTATTGACAATTACATGAAGTTGATGCAGAGTCAATATTTGCAGTGTTGCCCCTTCTTTTTCAAGACCTCTGCAGTCCGCCCTGGCATGCTGTCAATTAACTTCTGAGCCACATCCTGACTGATGGCAGCCCATTCTTGCATAATCAATGCTTGGAGTTTGTCAGAATTTGTGGGTTTTTGTTTGTCCACCCGCCTCTTGAGGATTGACCACAAATTCTCAATGGGATTAAGGTCTGCTGAGTTTCCTGGCCATGGACCCAAAATATCGATGTTTTGTTCCCCGAGCCACTTAGTTATCACTTTTGCCTTATGGCAAGGTGCTCCATCATGCTGGAAAAGGCATTGTTCGTTCACCCAACTGTTCCTGGATGGTTGGGGAGAAGTTGCTCTCGGAGGATGTGTTGTACCATTCTTTATTCAAAGCTGTGTTCTTATGCAAAATTGTGAGTGCGCCCACTCCCTTGGCTGAGAAGCAACCCCACATATGAATGGTCTCAGGATGCTTTACTGTTGGCATGACACAGGACTTATGGTAGCGATCACCTTGTCTTCTCCGGACCAGCTTTTTTCCGGGATGACCCAAACAATCGGAAAGGGGATTCATCATAGAAAATGACTTACCCCAGTCCTCAGCAGTCCAATTCCTGTACCTTTGCAGAATATCAGTCTGTCGCTGATGTTTTTCCTGGAGAGAGTGGCTTCTTTGCTGCCCTTCTTGACACCAGGCCATCCTCCAAAGGTCTTCCCCTCGCTGTGCGTGCAGATGCACTCACACCTGCCTGCTGCCATTCCTGAGCAAGCTCTGTACTGGTGGTGCCCCGATCTCGCAGCTGAATCAACTTTAGGAGATGGTCCTGGCACTTGCTGATTTCTTGGGCGCCCTGTAGCCTTCTTCACAACAATTGAACCGCTCTCCTTGAAGTTTTCTATGATCCGAAAATGTTGATTTAGGTGCAATCTTACTGGCAGCAATATCCTTGCCTGTGAAGCCCTTTTTGTGCAAAGCAATGATGACGGCACGTGTTTCCTTGCAGGTAACCATGGGTGACCGAGGAAACAATGATTCCAAGCACCACCCTCCTTTTGAAGCTTCCAGTCTGTTATTCGAACTCAATCAGCATGACAGAGTGATCTCCAGCCTTGTCCTCGTCAACACTCACACCTGAGTTAACGAGAGAATCACTGACATGATGTCAGCTGGTCCTTTTGTGGCAGAGCTGAAATGCAGTGGAAATGTTTTTGGGGGATTCAGTTCATTTGCATGGCAAAGAGGGACTTTGCAATTAATTGCAATTCATCTGATCACTCTTCATAACATTCTGGAGTATATGCAAAATCCCATCTTACAAACTGAGGCAGCAGACTTTGAAAATGTAATATTTGTGTCATTCTCAAAACTTTTGGCCACGACTGTACACTCCAATAGTGAACACGTTTTCATATCATCGCAAACAGTTACAACACAGTTATTATAGTTCAGCCATGGAAAGTGTTCATGCAATGCAAACATGTTAAATACAGAGTAACAAGTAAATGCTGTATGTTTTACATTTCTAATGTTAGAGCCAATAGCGACATTACCTGAAGAACGCTCAACTCCGTTCGCTTATATCGAGGCGGAGTTGAGTTTTGATAACTGGTTGCGTGATATGCGAGCAACAACATTGAGTCACCATCAGTTGATACTTGTTAAAAAGTCAATTCTGAAAACGCCTACCTGTACCTATGTTTGTCCTGTACAACCGCGGTCCTTCCATAGGGTGCCGAAATTCATACTTTGAATAAAAACTTTTAGCGAATACAGACCTCGACTTTTTCCTAATTTATGTTGCTTGTAAACTAGCTGTTTATTATCTATGCATAGTCACTTTACACCTACCTACGTGTACAAATTACCTCAACTAACCTGTACCCCCGCACATTGACTCAGTACATTGAAAATTCTGCTGCCATAGAAGTGTCCATCCATGAAGGCTCAAGGTCATTGGCCACAGATAATATGACTTCAAATCACGTTATATGTACAGTAGCTTTGATTGGACTGATCATGTCAACWTCATACTTTCACAATTTTAGCTAGCAGTCATAATCATGAATCAAGYTGACAAACTACTGGCAAATCCAATTTAATCCTTGTCATAGGAAGATAAATAATGAAGAGAAATTATAGGTAAAAGGTATCGGTGCTCATCGGCCATTGGACATTAACATTAAGTTGGAATCGCAAATTCAACGAGTGGTTTGGAAGGAATCCGTGACACTGGCTGTGTGGACAAGGCACTCCTGGCCTCTGATAGTCTGCACTTGGGTAAGATGTTAGTATCCCATGTGCCTCACTCTAATAATTTACCCCTCTTAATTTCGCCTACTGTTCTGACTAGCCTATAACCTGTTTTAGAGAAATGTAAAAATCTAATATTTTAAGAGCTTTCATTGTCTGCTTATATGCCCCCTTTATTCATCCTACAGTTCTGACTTGGTGTACAGGGAGAACACTATAAGAACGGCCCATGTTCTGAATTCTGTCGCTGTACATTTCAAAAGTGCTAAACAAATAGTTATATTGACTGACGTTACGTCTGTCCTAGCTCGCTCATTGTCTTAATCGAAATTGCGGATTGCCTCTTATCCGCTTGTCGTCCCCTTCTGCCATAGTTTGTACATCTCAATTGTCATTAGAAACCACATTTGTTTAAGCAAGTCAGCCATATCAGCTTTGTTTTTAAAAGGCAGTAAATGAGGCTGAATGAACGGTTTCGCTGCCAGACAAGGCTCCGCTGATAGCCAGGTGTAGCAGTGGTAAGATGTTGGGACTGCTGTTATGTTTGTGGGCACCGTTTGTCACCGTTATAGTGCAGTTCATGTATTGTTTAGTGTTGTGTTGTGTATTGGCTTTTCTGGCATGCATTCCACTTCTTTMTTTTCCCCCACCAAGATTTACATGCTATAATCACCATTGGAATCCGGGCACCATCCCTACGGTGAACCATGGTGGTGGCAGTATCATTCTGTGGGGATGTTCTTTAGCAGCAGGGACTGGGAGACTAGTCAGGATCAAGGAAAAGATGAATGGAGCAAAGTACAGAGAGATCTATGATGAGAACCTGCTCCAGAACGCTCAGGACCTCAGACTGGGGCGAAGGTTCACTTTCRAACATAACAACGACCCTAAGCACACAGCCAAGACGATGAGGGATTGGCTTCGGGACAATTGCTCTGCCAAAACCCGGACTGAAAATAGCTGTGTAGCGACATTCCCCATCCAACCTGACAGAGCTTGAGAGGATCTGCAGAGAAGATTGGGAGAAACTCCCCAAATACAGGTGTACCAAGCTTGTAGCGTCATACCCAAGAAGAATCGAGGCTGTAATCGCTGCCAAAGGTGCTTCAACAAAGTACTGAGTAAATGGTCTGAATACTTAGAAAACTGAAATATCACATTTACATATTTTCTTTAAAATTAGCAAACATTTTTCAAAAACCTTTTTGCTTTGTCATTATAGGATATTTTGTATAGATTGATGAGGGGGGGAAACAATTTAATCAATTTTAGAACCAGACTGTAATTTAACAAAATCTGGAAAAAGTGAAGGGGTCTGAATACTTTATGAATGCACTGTAAAGGTTAACAATTACATTTTAACACTCAAGCACTGATTTAAAAAGAAAACACATAGGATATTGAGGATGATACTAAATGTAGGTTCCATGGCATGGAGAAGGTTATAAAGACATGTATTACTGAATTCCAGCGATTAAATGTATCAATATGAGGTGGTAGTAGGAGAGTGTGAGTGTGTACTCTCGTCAGGCTTCATCTTGGGTTTCTTGTGGAAGAGACTCTTGGCCTTACACAATGGACAGATAGGAGCGTTATGATGGATCTGTTGGTGGCATGGCAGACAGGCATAGGCTACAATTTGACATTTTTGTAATTTAGCAGACGCTCTGCAATAAGTGCATTCATTTGAAGATAGCTAGGCGAGACAACCACTTCAGTCTTAACTACTTTATTTAGGAAAAGTGTAGTTATCAGCAAAGTCAGTATCGTAGGAAAATACACGTGCGGGTTATATTTGTACATATAAGGGAGTAATGTGACATATAAGCGAAKAAATGAAAGTTTTGTTTAAAGTATCGTTATTTTTTCATTTTAGATCCTTTTCATGATATAATCTAACTCCAGTACGATAGGTGGCGGTAAGGAATCATTGTTGACAGCGCTAAACTCGCTAGAAAAAAATGGTTCTATTGTAGTTATTCTTGTGTAAACATTTGAGTTGCTAGCAGTCTAATCTCTTAGCTGGCTAATTATTCACACAGTTTGTAGATACACAATTGGAACAACATTTTATTTCTTGCACGTTTAAGGTTAGATTTGTATTTGCACGTCGTAGTTTTTGTTGCACTTTACTACAACGATATTCGTTTAGGCTTGCTAGCTTTTTGTTCTGCAGCAGTACGGCTACTATAGATAGTTAACGTCAATCCGATTCTCGTCATCTCTTCTGATTACGTGATTGTTGTCCGTCAATAGATCAGAAAATCCTGAAAATAATATATCATAGTGTCCACTTTCTTTGATATTAGTTCGGTTTGGTCAACCTTTGAAAACCTGAAGTTACGTTAGCCATTCTTGCCTGCTTCACAGTCAGCGGTCGCCGGTACGATTAATTTTGTTTTCGTTTTGTTTACTTCTAGCTAGCTATCATCAATTCGTAATGCATTCGTGATAGCGTATAGTTCTGTTAAAGGCGGCATAATTCGCAATCCCGTTAATTTCCGTCGTCACATTTGAATCAATCTGAATTTGGTATTGTTTTTTTGTTAACAGGTTTTGAGCCCATTATGGACCTTCACAAGATAATCCACGATACCCTGCAGGACTTCATTCAGACATGCATTCCCGAAGCAGACCTGAGTTCCCTGGATGATGTGTTGCTTCCCTACATCACTGGAGTCCTGGAGGATCTGGGATCTCAGGAGAGCGTGGAGGAGAACTTTGACGTGGAGGTCTTTGTAGAAATGCTGGAGGCCTACATTCCTGGCTTTGCTGAAATTGACAGTGTTAATGTTTGTGATATGATGTTCAGCCTGGCTTCAAAACTAGCCACAGCCCGGAGTTCAGAAAATAGTGTGCCAAAGGCTAGAATGGAGGTCCCACTGGCAGTCAGCGATACCTCCACTGGGTCTCCTGTGAGAGAGATGCACTGTCTTACTACACAGACTGAGGGGGCCACCGCCAGGGTGCCATTCTCTGAGTGGGAGGCCCAGGAGCCGCTCCTTCTGGAGATGTTCCCCAAGTGCAGACTATCAGAGGCCAGGAGTGCCTTGTCCATTGCTAAAGGTGACATGGAGGAGGCTGTCCGCCTCATCATCGAAGGAGACATCCAGCTCAGCTACACACCTCTAAACGTAAACCATGGGAAGATGGCTTCCCCTCAGGCAGAGCAGAAGATGAAAGAGAGCATCCTGGAGAAGTACATGCTAGTGGACAGGGAGGAGGATAAGAAAACACACAGGCCTGTTGCACCTAAAGATGCCCCTAAAAAACTGGTGCGTTACCACAGCAACCAGGTGGTGACCACAAAAGGGGAGCGGTACCAACTGGTGAAGAAAGAGGAGACGGAGGAGGTGAAGAAGACTTACGTCAGCATCAAACCCGCACGCAAATACAGATTCCATTGATGACTGACTGGCACTCTTCTGGAACACCAGGCGTTGACGTTGTTGTTTACATCCTTTCTGAATGCCTTGTTTTTATGTTTGCCTGGTTTTGGAAAATGTTTGTTTTTGGTATGTATAAGTGTCTGATTTGAAAAATGTGTGGCCATCGTCTTGCTTCGAATATAATCTCTCCTTTGCAGTGATTCTCTGGCATCATTGTTTTGTTCTCTAGGTGGGTCATGTTGTGCTCTTGTGGTGGGCTGGCCATGTGTATAAGACTTGAAGAACCGCTTCATTTGATTCTCTTATGTCCAAACTGTGTACTGTTTTTTTCCCATTTCAGCAGGTGTGACATGGTACAGATTTTTTGGGGTCAGATATGATTTTTATTGGTATTTTTCCTGGCAGGGGGACTTAGCGATTTGGGGTCTGTTTCAAAACACTGTTTTCAGTACTCTATCGCAATACCTTATTCCTCATATAAGGGTAAGTTTAGTCCATTGAGCCTGTGCACCCATTTTTTTAAATAAAATACAAATAGCTGTTTTTTACTTAAATAAGTTATTAGCGACCTTGTAAACATGCGGCCCCATGTTGGTGGAAGTTGTTCCTAAGACTGGAAGTGGTATTTCCCGCAGCATGATAAGGGCCTTTAATTTTTTTACTAGCGAGGCACTGGAGATCTACTTCTGGAGAATGATAACACAGGTCAACAATCAGCTGAACCCAGAAACTGCAGGAGAGCCAGGAGGAGAGGGGGAAAGAGCAGCCCTCCGAGGCAGAAGTTGCAGAGTGAGACGTGGAGGAGGATGGTCATACAAGTACACAGAACACAGAAACTACAGCAGCGAGTGAGAGGAGAGGCAGGAGGAGAGGGGGAAAGAGCAGCCCTCCGAGGCAGAAGTTGCAGAGTGAAACGTGGAGGAGGATGGTCATACAAGTACACAGAGAACAACCAAGAGAGGAGAGGGGAAGTCCACAACCCTAAAGGACAGAGGGAGAGACAGGAGAAAGGGCTGCGGAGGGGTAGGCAGCAGAGGCAGTGAGAGTCTGTGGACCCTGCAAGAGCGAGGAAAGGATCAACCCTGCTGCCCAGACTGGGACCCAGCTGGTCACCCTACAGCTCATCTCTGCCCTGAAGCTCCAGACTGGGACCCAGCTGGTCCCCCTACAG
>NW_019942942.1:215076-235379 GCF_002910315.2 Salvelinus sp. IW2-2015
CACATACTCTGCAACAGGTACACACACACACACTATCACAACCTCTGCAACAGGGTAACAAACCACACCTCTGCACACACACACACCACACACACACACACACACACACACACCTCTGCAAAGGGTACAACCAAACACACCTCTGCAAGCAGGGAACACACACACCTCTGACAACAGGGTACAACACACACCTCTGCAACAGGGGTACCACACACACCTCTGCAACAGGGTACATCACACACACACATACCTCTGCAACAGGGTACAAAACACACACACACCTCTGCAACAGGGCTACAACACACACCTCTGCAACAGGGTACAACACACACACACAACACACCTCTGCCAACAGGGTACAACACACACACACACACACCCTGCAAAGGTACAACCACACACCTCCGCAACAGGGTACAACACACACTTCTGCAACAGGGCACAACAACACTCCGCAACAGCAGGTACAACACACACCTCCGCAACAGGTAACAAACACCACCTCTCTGCAAACAGGTACAACACACACCTCCGCAACAGGTACAACACACACCTCCGCAACAGGTACAACACACACCTCCGCAACAGGTACAACACAACACACACCTCTGCAACAGGTACAACACACACCTCTGCAACAGGTACAACACACACACACCAGGCGGTACCTGTAGCTTTCTCATCCAATGGGTTTTGATGAGACATGGAAAGAGGTTAGGAGAATGCAAATGAGATTTTCCCAGTATGTTTGTTGGGTGAGCTGCTGAGGAGCCTCCCCAAGCCCTCTGACTCCCTCAGCAGGATCTGGGAACAACTGCAGCCCAGAGGAAGACATAGCAACTTGGGGTTACCTTGGAGACAGAACAGGAATCTGGATGTACTCTGCCAACGCAATGTCAATGAAGGGTTACCTTGAAGGCCCAGAATGTTAACCTGACAGCAGTACAAGAACTGAGCTGAAGGTACCTTCGTACTGGCACTATCACCGTGTGGACATATCTGAAATATCCCCTATGTACTGCACTACTTCTGATCAGAGCCCTGTGTGACCCAGCCTGTGACTTTCACTGAGTGTCATTGATCATGTGTATTATGAGATTCATCTTAAAGTATAAAAGAAAATACAACTCCAACTGCAGTACAAAATACATTTTATTTTTGTATTCTTGTATTCAAGTTTCACATACAACACTGTTAAAAGCAAATAAGCATCATGGTTTTCTCAGTCCTTGACCGTCCATTATGCCTTCAGTAAACATTAGAACAACTTCCTGGGTTATACAGTCCAACAATGAACCCACTTTCATATCACAAACAGTTACAACACAGTCATTACAGTTCAGTCATGGAAAGTGTTCATGCAATGCAAACATGTTAAATACAGAGTAACAAGTTAAATGCAGTACGTTTTACATTTAATGCCAGAACCAATCACAACATGGGTACAGTTACAGTATAATATTGTGTATTATTGCATATAACATGGTTAGGGTCTATTAAACCTTAAGGTTAACAATTACATTTCAACACTCAAGCACTGTTTAAAAAGAAAACACTTAGGATAATGACGATTACACAAAATGTAGGTTCCATGGCACGGGGAAAGGTTATAACGACACATTTTACTGAAATCCAGATGTGAAATGTAGCAATATGAGGTGGTAGTAGGAGTGTGTGTCTACTCGTCAGGCTTCCTCTTGGGTTTCTTGGGGTTGCGGGAGCGACTCTTGGCCTTACACAGTGGACAGATAGGAGCGTTACGATGGATCTGTTGGTGGCATGACAGACAGGCCTGGAGAGAGGACAGAGATGACAGAGATGTTAGTGTGTTATTACTATGTAGACACACAGACGTCAGTACAGTGTCATTTTTGTGTTGGTACACAGACAGGGGAGAGGAGTGTGTATGTGTGTACCTTCATAGGAGGGTGTGTACTGTGTACCTTCATGGGAGGAGGCTGTTGTCTGAAGGTGGCGGTCTGGCGGGCATCTTGTTTCCGGGAGACCTGGAGCTGTTGGGCCGCGGCAGCCGCTGCTGCAAGGGATTCTGGGATGGTGGGCTCATGAGGCTCCTTCTGCCACTCAGCCTTCTGCTTCTCAAAGTAACTATGGCAACAGAGATAGAAGATAGCACAGAGAACAGTTGATGTGTGTGTGAGTGTCTGTGCGACCGTGTGTGTGTGTGTGTGTGTATAATGTGTACTGACTCCAGAGAGAGTTTCTCCTCCTCTTCGTTGAGGTTGGGCAGTCTGTGAAGGCCCAGGGTCATCCTCAGGGCATCTACATGTTCCTTTCAGGGGTGTGTACTCATCATGGAGCCTCCGCGTCGTCTCCAGCAGCTTGTTCAGGTCGTTCTCACGATGCTTTATAGTGCTCTCCAGCTCATGGGAGGAGAAGGAAGAAAAATTAACTATAAAGGTAACTCAACCCCTTCACCTTTCAGAAAATGCTTTCAGGTGAGAAGTTTATGGTTGTGCGCGATTGCTGCTAAATATTCATTTGGGGCTGTGTATAGTAGTTGTGCCTGATTCCCAACACTTTTCTCACTAAATAAGGATTTATGTCCACTGGTAGACCCACAGGACTGCACTACTAATCAGTTGTACAAGTTTGCATGACACATTCTTTCTAGTTCTTTGTTACAATGGATGTGCTACGTATTAAATGGTATAATCTCCTAGACTAACCCACCCCCCAAAAAAAAAACACAGAGGAGAGAAGGGGAGAGAGGACTAACCGTGCAGCCGGTACCCCTGTACTTAGTCACTTGTCGCGTACACTGACTCATTGTGCTCGGTATCTCGCCTTGTATATAGCCTCCACATTGACTCTGTGCCGGTACTCCCTGTATTATAGCCTCCTCACATTGACTCTGTGGCCGTACTCCCTGTATATCGCCCCACATTGACTCTGTGCGGTACTCCTGTATATAGCCTCCACATTGACTCTGTGCCGGTACTCCCTGTATATAGCCCCACATTGACTCTGTGCCGGTCTCCCTGTATATAGTCTCCACACTTTGACTCATTTATGTGCCGGTACTCCCTGTATATAGTCTCCAATTGACTCTGTGCCTGGTACTCCCTGTATATACCTCCACATTGACTCTGTCCGGTACTCCCTGTAATATAGTCTCCACATTGACTTAGTGCCGGTACTGTCCCGGTATATAGTCTCCACATTGACTCTGTGCCGGTACTCCCTGTATTATAGCCTCCACATGACTCTGTGCCGGTACTCCCTGTATTATAGCCTCCACATTGACCGTGCCGGTACTCCCTGTAATAAGCTCCACATTGGCTCTGTGGCCGGTACTCCCTGTATATAGCCTCACATTGGACTCTGTCGGTACTTCCCTGTATATAGCCTCCACATTGACTGTCCGGTACACCCTGTATATAGTCTCCACATTGATCTGTGCCGGTACTCCCTGTATATAGTCTCCACATTGACTCTTGCCGGTACTCCCTGTATATAGCCTCCACATATGACTCTGTGCCGTACTCCCTGTATATGCTCCACATTGACTTCCTGTTCCAGGTACTCCCTGTATATAGCTCCATTGACTCTGTGCCGGTACTCCCTGTATATAGCCTCCACATTGACTCTGTACCCATACCACCCTGTATTAGTCTCCACATTGACTCTGTGCCGGCTACTCCCTGTATATAGCCTCCACATTGACTCTGTACCGGTTCCCTGGTATATAGTTCCACATTGACTCTGTCCGTACTCCCTGTATATAGCTCCACATTGACTCTGTGCCGGTTACTCCCGATATAGCCTCCACATTGACTCTGCCGTACCCCTGTATATAGCCTCCAATGACTCTGCGTACCCCCTGTTATATAGCCCCACATTGACTCTGTGACCAGTACCCCTGTATATAGCCTCCACCATCTGACTCTGTGCGTACTGCTGTATATACCTCCAATTGACTCTGTGCGGTACTCCCTGTAAATAGTCTCCACATTGACTCTGTAGCCCCGGTATCCCTGTAATTATAGTCCTCCACAATTGACTCGTCCCAGGTACTCCACCTATATTAGCTCCCACATTTGACTCTTAGCAGGTACTCCCATATATATGCTCCACATTGACTCTGCTGCCGAGTCACTCCCTGTATATATCCTCACATTGATCCTGTGGTACCCCTATAGCCCACCATTATCTTACAACTTTGCCTCCACATGTGACTCTGTCACCTGGTACCCCCTGATATAGTCTCCATGACATTGCAGTAACTCCAATGTATTTGTCCTCCATGTCCGTTACTCCTGTATATAAGCCTCACATTGACTTGTTGCCGGTACTCCTGTATATAGCCTCCACATTTGACCTGTGCCAGGTACTCCCTGTATATAGCCTCCACATTGACTCTGTACCCATACCCCCTGTATATAGCCTCCACATTGACTCTGTACTGGTACCCCCTGTATATAGTCTCGCTATTGTTATTTTACTGCTGCTCTTTAATTACTTGTTCCTTTTATTCCTTATTCTTATTTTTTAGACTGCATTGTTGGTTAGGGGCTTGTCAGTAAGCATTTCACTCTAAGGTCTACCTACACCTGTTGTATTTGGCGCATGTGACTAATAACATTTGATTTGACATAGATGTGCGTGAAACGGTAAACCAAAATGTAGAATGTGTGCCTTACTGCCTTTTGAATTTTGTGTAACGTCAGTAGTCTAGTCAAGGAAGCATCAAGCAAAATATATTGGTACACTCCACTTACCAAGACCATTGCCAAATAAGGTGCTTGTTTCTATACGAAACCAGAAGGTGGTACCACCCAGCACATCTAGAAGGGAGTGCATTTCATACCGAACCTCCCCCTTGATGTGACGTATAGGAACCTTCTCCAGGTGCCTCTACATCACAAGTTCAATGGTAGAGTTGAACCACTGGGGCAAAAAGAGCTAGATGTACTACTAAAATACCAAATGACAAAACATTATGAACACCTGCTCTTTCCATGATGTAGACGGACCAGGTGAAACCAGCTGAAAGCTATTATTGATCTCACTTGTCAAATCCACTTCAAGGGGAGGAAACAGGTTAAAGAAGGATGTTTAAGCCTTGAGACAATTGAGATATGAATTGTGTATGTGTGCCATTCAGAGGGTGAAAGGGCAAGACAAAAGATTTGTGTCTTTGAACAGGGTATGGCAGTAGGTGCCAGGCGCACCGGTTTGTGTCAAGAACTGCAACGCTGTTGGGTTTTTCACGCTCTACAGTTTCCCGTGTGTATAAAGAATGGTTCACCACCCAAAGGACATCCAGCCAACTTGACACAACTGTGGGAAGCATCGGCATCAACATGGCCAGCATCCCTGTGTAATGCTTTCGACACATTATGTCCATGCCGTGACAAATTTAGGCTGTTCTTAGGGCAAGGGGGTGCAACTCAATATTAGAAAGGTGTTCTTAATGTTTTGTAACTGTCAAAATGAACACACCAGAATTGAGGTTTCACTATAACTAAGCCTAAAACGTCTGTTTTTCAAACAAAAAAACTAACATGTTTTCATGCGTTACTTTTAAAAATATTTTTGTGCATTCAGAAGTCGAATAGTGGCTTCTGTCTCTCACTTCGTCTCACACACACACTCTTTCTTGCTCTCTGTCTACCCACCACGTTGATATCAGCATGTATGAGTCGTAGCTCCTCCACATGGGCCATCTTCTCCTGCAGAAGGAGGTCCATCTCCTGTTTGTATTCCTTCAGATGTTTCTCCTCAGACTCTAGGGACTCAAACTCTGACTTCAGACGAGACTTGATCTTCTGCATCTGTACCGTCTTATTCCTGAAATGATAGAAAACACAGTTTAACCAATACATTACTACTTAGTTATCACTGTACACCCCTAGTTACCAATGTAGTAACACAGTAGATACTTTACAAATGCACTAGTAGTTAGTTACCAATTATACAACATTCTGTAATTGTTTAACCTTTATTTAACTAGGCAAGTCAGTTAAGAACAAATTCTTATTTAAAATGACTGCCTACCCCAAACCCTAACCCAGACGACGCTGGGCCAATCACGTCCGTTTGTGATACAGCCTGGAATCGAACCAGGGTCTGTAGTAACGCCTCTAGCACTGAGATGCAGAGCCTTAGACTGCTGAACCAAGGTCTATAGTGTCTGGGTCTGTTGTGACGCCTCTAGCACTAAAACGCAGTGCCTTAGACTGCTGCACCACTCAGTAGTTACTTACCACTGGGCTACTTACCAATGATCCAGTTACCAATTCTACAGCATTAGGTAGTTACCTACCACTGCACTATTTACAATTGCAAGTATTCATTTGATTACAGGGCAGAAGACACAAAGACAACATCCTGTCAGTTCAACTTCACATCACTCAATCATGCTTCAGAAACCAATTGCCCTAAGGCATCTTCTATCGTTTCTCCTTTATTTAACCAGGTTAGCCTCTTCAGATAAAAATAAAAAAGACCAGAACCCGAGACATCATAGTCTATTATTGTGTTGCTGTTTCAATAGATTAGTTTGTGAAATAAGGAGCGAGAATATTTGTCACGCAAATAAGTAATATAATGCATGCATAACCGACATATTCGTGCACGACATGCCATTGTTATAACTGGAGTAATTCTTGTCTAGACATCTTTTTTTCTACTGAAGCCAAGCTAATCAGCGTCACATCTATTCAACAATGTGCAAATTTGCAACTGGTTCCGCCTGAATTAACTCAGACATTGAGGGACCCGGACCACCAACCATGGTTAGCCAATTATTAGCTAACGTTACCTGGCTAATGACATAAAGCTAGCTAAGTAGCCAGCTAGCCGCTAATCTGGCAAAGCACTCCGCATCTGGATTTTTGTTACTGCAAACAGTTGGATTGGTTATGCATAATACATAACTAGCAAGCAATTTTGTAATGTGCAAAACAAAAGCGAGAGTTTATATGCAGTTCTTTCAAGAACAATAGAACGGTCACCACTGCTGGCTAACCTTGATCAAGCCTATGTCACCACATATAGCTAGCTTCCTAGCTCAATAACAAAGCCAAGACGCTAATATTAGCTTCTCGCTGCTCTTTTCCTGAGCCATCCAGCTACCTGATTTACCAGATGTGGTTTCTTTGAAGAATAAAAAAAATCCTTACCGTATTTCCATAATGTTTTCTAGTTTGCACATGATCTCTTGTTCGTCCCCCATGATTTTGACTTTAGGGCCTGATAAATTAGATTTTAATGGAAGGACAGGGTGGTCTGCCAGCTAGCTAATAAAAACACAATACCTTCAGCCGTGACATGCGCTATGAAGCACCACGCATGCGCTAGGAAAACCAGTGCCTACGTGTACTGTACTGCAGTCACCCTCGCTGGAAACTGTTACATAGTGTCCGTCTGGCACTGAAACTATCTGATAAAACCCGTTACATCAGGGGTTCTTCAACTTTTTCAGCCTGGGACCCAAATGAGAAATTCTGTTTTTTCCTGAGACCCAAGCTTAGGAAAATATGCAACTATACGTAAATATCGGTACATTTCATTGCCCTTATGTCTAAAAAAAAAAATGCAATATAGACAAAAACAAATAATGAAATACCCATAGATATCTTTTGTTTATTTTTCCCCATTAAAAACACACTTACATACCTGTCTAGATTGGAACTGTTGCTGTTAAAATACAATAAATAATTTAATTCTGAACTGGAATAAACGGATTGATTACGTTACACAGATGTATAACAGACCACACACACGCAGGCTTTTTGATCGTGCAACCCAAAGTAACAGTATAGATAAAATATTATCAGGCCTACGCTACATCTTACTGTATACATTTGTTGATATAAAGTCTAGGTTGGAACTGTTGCTGTTAAAATATATATGTTCTTATTCTGAACTGGAATAAACTGATTGATCACATCACACAGATGTAGACCAGAACACACACACACACAGTCCTAATGAGAGGTGTGTGGCTGGTTGATGTTTTCAACAAGCATGTCTATTCTGGGCTGCTTTAGACAGTGCAACACTGGGGTCATGTTCAGCATTGACACTGTTTCTGTACTTGAGAACCCTGACTTGCATAGAACATTGGATCAGAACATCTACTACTGTCTCAGTCAGGCTGGAGACCGCTTCCTGCTGCAGATGAGCAACCCAGAACTGTGTGAGTGTTTGCCTCAAAAAGCATCTTGCTTCAATCAGTTTATTCCAGTTCAGAATAAAAATGATTACCTGTAACAGCAACTGTTCCAACCTAGACTTGTTTTCAACAATAATTTCTACAGTAAAATGTACAGTAGGCCTGATAATTTTTAATCTTCATCTGTACTCTTTCTTAGGGTTGCTCTATCAGTAGCTAGTTAGCTTGCTTTGGCTAACGTTAGCTATTAGCTGTATAACGTTAAAAGGCCAGGGGATTGTTGAAAGAGAAACTCACATCTACTACTATGAGAGATAGTACTCCTTATTTATGCTTATCATCACTTGTTATAAAATGACAATGCCTTTCTAGTTGACTTACTCTTCCACTGTTGAAACACTGTTTCCTGAGGCATTCTGCCCGGTTCTGAAATAACTCCCTGGATTTACCGTTATGTACAGTAGTGCCTGGATGTTTGGTCAGGACGTGTCGTTTTATTAATTTGTTCGTTTTGAGAGACTCATTACTAAGCACTTCCCCACACAAAAAAAACATTGTGGGCGCTCCTCGTTATTTCAAAGTTCAAAGTTTGTATAAAAGAGACAGAAAGTTATCACTATATTTGCGTTTCATGACGAAATGGCTAGCATGAGTCCATTTCCTGACAGCGGTGAGGAACAACAAGTCGGTGGCTTGAACCACAGCGCTGCAGCGTGTGGGTCGCGGAGTGATCTTCAAGAAAACTGCAGAACCAAAGATCCGGTAAACCGCGAAGCACACGGGTATCTCCTGCTATCTCTCGCACTCGCGCAGCTACCAAACTGAGCAGAGACCGCTGCTAAGCAGAGAGCGCAGTTGCACTTGGCCAAATCAATTCCAGTAATTAATGAAATAATTATACATTTACGTCGCGACCCATACTTTAAGAAACGCGGCGTTACATTGTTGTTGTAACATTGTAATGGAAACGGTTGCATTGTTTCAATGTAATTCTAAAGATAATGATGCCAACTGCCTACACTCTACATTACTCATAGGGTAAAGTTGATAGTAGATTTCTTATTGTGTTTCAATTCTTAAAATTTTATTTTAACAAAATAACAATTACATGTTGTAAAAAGAACAATGAAAAAGACATACAGGGTCTTTTACAAAACAACAACAATGTAGAAGCAGGAATGAATGCCTTGAGTGTTGTATTTACTAATCACTTTTTCCTTGGCTAGTGGCAATGTGGTCTAGGGTTAAGGCTAGGTCTACAGTATATTATCAACATTGCCTTATCGTATATCTCATATGAAATTATCGTATTCTAAAGGTGGATGTAAATTCAACGTCTTGTGCGCCATTTTGCGGTGGTCCTGTGAGGGTCAAGTGTTAGTACACCGCTCTAATCCACCTTGGCTGCCATTGGATTAGTCCTGAGAACACAACAATGGCTCGTTTTAATTCACCATAATCCCAGTGAATATTGAAAGCACTTTCATATGACTCTGTGGAGAAGAGGCTAATGCCGAAAGAAAAACCTCTCAGGAACGTACTAATATAGGAGTTCAAATCTCTACAAATGTCTTCTGTGAGTATCCATTTATACTCTTTATCCTATAAGATCTGGATTGAAGTTAAAATGTGGCTGTTTGTGTAAGATTAGGGTGAGATTGTGTAAATGTAGCATGACAGTAAAACAAGGCCAACTTTTTCCCATAGTAATGTCTCTGTTTCTCTGTGAGACAGAATAATGGTCTAGAAAACTATTTATTGTATATAGTATGCTTACTTCCTTTATTGTGTATTTCACATTTCCTATTCTTATTTATAGTGTTATTTTTCTAGCATTACATTGTTATTTATTATTGCATTGTTTGGGGTTTTGAGTTTGCAAGAAACGCATTTCACATTTCACGGTACTTGTGCATGTGGCATTACAACTTGAAACCAGCCATTTTAAAGGTTTACGGTATTACTACCCTGAGTTATACCGTGTTTGCTAACCACTCACATCAGACACAAATGTTTTTTTAAGTTTGCGTTTCAACACAACAGTACATTGTTCTGTGAGATACTTGTAGTACAGTGAGTTCACTCAACTTTGAATCTCAATCTTTTATATCTTAGCACTTTTGAGTAATATAAACATTGTACTTGAAGAAACATTCATATTTTTTTGTGGTTGAAGTATCCTGGTCAGAATAGGCCGATGTGATCAACATTAAACTAGGGAGTTTTTCCTAGCCACCGTGCTTCTACACCTGCATTACTAGCTGTTTGGGGTTTTAGGCTGGGTGTCTGTACAGCACTTCGAGATATTAGCTGATGTACGAAGGGCTATATAAAATAAAATTGATTGATTGATTGATTAAACATATGATAATGGGCCTATATATGGGCCTCCCTGGTTGGCCTGGCCGTCTCTGATCTCAGCTGTTTCGTAACTTTATCCCAATTTGCTCCATAATCAGTGTTAAAAACCACCTCGGAAATCCTAGCGGGGGCTACCTGGGATGGGTTTGAACTTATTATATATTTTTTTATTGTCCACACAATGTGGAAACTTTCACTAACATGATTGACATCAAAACAACAACAGCAACAATATAAACCTACACTACAGTTCTGTGTGGATCCTTTATTCTAGAATAAACCTTCCCCTGTTCTGAGAATACTCTCAACTCTATTTTGTTCTGAGAATTCTCCCTAAATAATATTTAATGTTTAAAAATACCTTGTGGGCTTCATGTTTTGATTGTAGTCCCCTACAACCACTTGCGATTGGATGATCCTGCAGGTTGAACAGAAAAATGTAAGAAACATAATTATATTATATTTTGGGGGTCTTTTACGTCACGAAGAACCTAGCACACAATTTTACAATCATAGTAAGAGACATATAATTCGCTTAGCCCCTTAGTACACTGAACAAAAATATAAACGCAACATGTAAAGTGTTGGTCCTATGTTTTATGAGCTGAAATAAAAGATCCCAGACATTTTCCATATGCACAAAAAGCTTATTTCTCAAAAATGTTGTGCACAAAGTTGTTTACATCCCTGTTGATGAGCATTTATCCTTTGTCAAGATAATCCATCCACCTGACAGGTGTGGCATATCAAGAAGCTGATTAAACAGCATGATCATTACACAGGTGCACCTTGTGCTGGGGGACAATAAAAGGCCACTCTAAAATGTGAAGTTTTGTCACACAACACAATGCCACAGTCTCAAGTTTTGAGGGAGCGTGCAATTTGCATGCTGACTGCAGGAATGTCCACCAGAGCTGAATGTCAATTTCAGGCGCCTCCAACGTTGTTTAAGAGAATTTGGCAGTACGTCCAACCGGCCTCACAACCGCAGACCACGTGTATGGTGTCGTGTGGGCGAGCGGTTTTCTGATGTCAACGTTGTGAACAGAGTGCCCCGTGGTGGCGGTGGGGTTATGGTATGGACAGGCATAAGCTAAGGACAACAAACACAATTGCATTTTATCTAAGGCAATTTGAATGCACAAAAATACAGTGACAAGATCCTGAGGCCCATTTTTTTTTTAAAGGTATCTGTGACTAACAGATACATATCTGTATTCCCAGTCATGTGAAACCCATAGATTAGTTAATTTATTTCAATTGACTGATTTCCTCATTTGAACTTTGAACTCAGTAAAATCTTTGAAATTGTTGAATGTTGCGTTTATATTTCTGTTCAGTGTATTCTGCATGCCTATCCCCTATTGTAAACCATACTACCTATTATACTAACCATTACTCTATCTTTGTGTTTTAATAGGCTATTAAGTTCTCTCTCCTCCCATTCATACTCCAGTTTGTGTCTATGTGAACGCCCTCTGGTAGATCAATGTTCGCGTCACCACCATGGACGCTGAGCTGGAGTTTGCCATCCTGCCCAGCACCACTGGCAAACAACTCTTCGACCAGGTACGTGGACAGGCGGACGGACGGACAGACAGACAGGCGGACGGACAGACAGACAAATCTCTGTTTCCTCGACTATGGACAAACAAGTAATCTTCTTCTTCATTGTTGTGTAGATAGTGAAAACCATCGGGCTGAGAGAGACCTGGTTCTTTGGCCTACAGTACCAGGACAGCAAAGGCTTCTCTACCTGGCTCAAACTCAACAAGAGGGTGAGTACATCCTCACTACTCTGCTCAGACAGTAACAACATACAGAACTGTCTCACACACTTCCACGTTCATTCATTCACTTATTTACTCACTCATGTTGTTGCAATTTCCCCAGGTGACAGCTCAGGATGTACGCAGGGAGAACCCTCTGTTGATAAAGTTCAGGGCCAAGTTCTACCCTGAAGACGTAGCTGAGGAACTGATCCAAGAGGCCACGCAACGACTTTTCTTCCTGCAGGTCACACACACACACACACACACACACACGACTACATGCGCAGACACAGACACACACACACACACACGAGCTGGCCAGACACACGTGCACACACGCGCACACACACATACATCAAATCAAAGTTTATTTGTCACGTTCACAGGAAACAACAGGTGTAAACAGTACAGAGAAATGTTTACTTACAAGCTCTTCCTCAACAACGCAATGTTCAATATTCAAAGGTAAAGGAATAGAAAATCCAAAATAGGCTCTTATAAAGAGCACTGAGTCAATACTAGGTCAGACCAAAGATCAATAGTAACATGCTAGCYTAGGGGAGAGTAGAGTATGTTGAGACATTGTTTACATTCAGCATCACTACGTCAAGCGAAATATAGTATTCTTTCTAACAAAGATCTCTACATATATTTCAGAATGTTCTCAACTTACACAAAGTGCAATTTAGAAATGTGGTTGTGCAGCAGCAGTTTTTCTCTTGTTATGTCAGTCACTGGCAGTCTCTCAATTAGCCTGTGTCAACAAAAATGTTTTACATTGGTAAGTTAGTCTAGCCAGCTATCTAAACTTGTAGTAATCATGGTCGAATAACCGACCGTGGGGCCCACATTCATTTTGTTAGTCACTCTCACTCAGATATTAAAAACTGCAAACATTTCTCTCCACCCTGTAGCAAACTGGCTTTAAAACCACAACATTTTCTTTACGCCCCATGGCAAAATGTGTAGAACTGCAGGAATTTACTCTAAAATTTCAAATTTTCCCTCCGCTGTCAAGAGGAACATTTCTTACATCAAAATGCCACATAGGGCCCTCAAAAGGCTAGGGTCAGATCTGACTGCAGGTGAGGGTACGCAGACATCAAAGTTGCCCATCCCTGCTGTAAATAATCAGAATTAATTTAAACATTACAGTTTTGAAATCATAGCTTGTCTAAAAAAAGTGGTCTCTTGGCACAACTTACCCTGGGTCTTGGGTAACTTGAACATAGGGACAGGGTAAATTGAGCCGCATTGGGGTAAGTTGGTGCTGGTGTCCTGTGACAGTGGGTGCTGGTAGGTCAAAGTTTAATTCATGGAATGGGGGTGTGGTATATTGTATATCTTCAATGTATGCCTACATTCAGATTTACATTGAGGACACTTTCCTAATATTGAGTTGCAACCCCACTTTTGCCCTCAGAACAAATATTTGGTCACATGGCCTCCCGAGTAGCGTAGTGGTCTAAGGCGGTGCTAGCTGTGTCACTAGAGATTCTGGGTTTGAGTCCAGGCTCTGTCGCAGCCGGCCGCGACCGGGAGACCCATGGGGCGGCGCACAATTGGCCCAGTGTCGTCCAGATTAGGGGAGGGTTTGGTCGGCAGGGATGTCCTTGTCCCATCGCGCACTAGCGCCTCCTGTGGCGGGCCGGGCGCAGTGCACGCTGACACGGTCGCAAGGTGTACGGTGTTTCCTCCGGCACATTGGTGCAGCTGGCTTCCGGGTCAAGTGGGCATTGTGTCAAGAAGCAGTGCGGCTTGGGTGGGTTTCAGAGGACGCACGGCTCTCAACCTTCGCCTCTCCCGAGTCCATACAGGAGTTGCAGCGATGAGACAAGACTGTAACTACCAATTGGATACAACGAAATTGGGGAGAAAAAGGGGTAACAAAAATTAACAAATAATTAATATTTGGTCACATGATTCATTTTGTGTATAGATCCTAGAAACAACTTACCCCACTCTCCCCTATACATACAGTGCATTCGGGAAAGTATTCACTTCTTCCACATTTTGTTACGTTACAGCCTTATTTTAAAATTGATTCAATCAGTTTTTTTTCTCATCAATCTACACACAATACCCCATAATGACAAAGCAAAAAAAWAAAAAAAWAWWAAWAAWTTATTTCTGCATTTACATAAGTATTCAGACCCTTTACTTAGTACTTTGTTGAAGCACCTTTGGCAGTGGRTACAGCCTCGCATCATCTTGGGTATGGTGCTACAAGCTTGGCACACTTGTATTTGGGACATTCAAAGACCTGTCCCGAAGCCACTCCTGCTTTGTCTTGGCTGTGTGCTTAGGGTCGTTGTCCTGATGGAAGGGGAACCTTTGCCGTAGTCTGATGTCCTGAGTGCTCTGGAGCAGGTTTTCATCAAGGATCTCTCTGTACTTTGCTCCATTCATCTTTCCCTCGATCCTGACTTGTCTCCCGGTCCCTGCTGCTAAAGAACATCCCCAAAGCATGATGCCGCCACCACCATGCTTCACCGTAGGAATGTTGCCAGGTTTCTTCCAGACGTGACGCTGCTTGGAGAGAATCTTGTTTCTCATGGTCTGAGTCCTTCAGGTGCCTTTTGGCAAACTCTATGTGGGCTGTCATGTGCCTTTTACTGAGGAGTTGCTTCAGTCTGGCCACTATACCATAAAGTCCTGATTGGTGGAGTACTGCAGAGACGGTTGTCTTTCTGGAAGGTTCTCCCATCTCCACAGAGGAACTCTGGAGCTCTGTAAGAGTGACCATCCGTTTCTTGGTCACCTTCCCCAGATCTGTGCCTCGACACAATTCTGTCTCGGAGCTCTACGGACAATTCCTTAGACCTCATGGCTTGGTTTTTGTGGGACCTTATATAGACAGGTGTATGCCTTTCCAAATCATGTCCAATAAATTGAATTTACCACAGGTGGACTCCAATCAAGTTGTAGAAACATCTTAAGGATGATAAATGGTAACAGGATGCACCTGAGCTCAATTTCGAGTCTCACATCAAAGGGTTTGAATACTTATGTAAATAATTTATTTCATATTTGAATTGTTTTTAATTTGCCCCAAAATATTGAGGAACATTTTTATTTGATCTATTTTAGAATAAGGCTGTAATGTAGCATAATGTGGAAAAACTCAAGGGATCTGAATACTTTCCAAATGCACTGTATGTGTATTAAGATGTACACAGGTTAGACACACACACACACACACACACACTCACACACACACACACACACACACACACACACACACACACCTCACACTGTTTATAATGTATGTCACTGCAGGTGAAGGAGGGCATCCTGAATGATGATATCTACTGTCCTCCTGAGACAGCTGTGCTGTTGGCCTCCTACTCTGTTCAGACCAAACATGGAGACTACAAGAAGGCCTACCATTTCCCTGGTTACCTCAGCAGGGACAAGCTGCTTCCCCAGAGGTGTGTCGTCTCCCTGTGTGACATACCTCAGCCCACAAACAGAAGCTAAACTGGTGAAACAGTCCACTGAATTTGTTGATCTTCTATGATCATTTTGAAGAGAGATCTATTCCAAGTCTCCCTGAACACTCCTCTGATTGTTGTCTTCCATACTCAGATCAGTGTTGGGGTCAATTCCATTTCATTTAGCAGACACTCTTATCCAGAGAGAGTTAAGTGCCTTGCTCAAAGGCACATCAACGGATCACCTAGTCTGCTCTGGGATTTGAACCAGTGACCTTTCGGGTACCGGCCCAGCGCTCTTAACCACCGTCTTCTCTCTACCCTCCTAATTGACCCTTCTCGTGTCCTCTACCCCCAGGGTTCTGGAGCAGCACAAGCTGAACAAAGAGCAGTGGGAGAACAGGATAAAGGTGTGGCATGAGGAGCACAAGGGAGTGCTGAGGTAAGATCACATGTCCTCTCTACTCACAGTCCAATCCAAGTTAACACTGGCTTACTTGTATTGCACTGATTTTACACTGATGTACAAAACATTAAGAACACCTTCCTAATATTGAGTTTCACCCCCCTCTTTTGCCCTCAGAACAGCCTCAATTCGTCGGGGCATGGACTTTATAAGGTGTCGAAAACGTTGCACAGGGATGCTGGCCCATGTTGACTCTAATGCTTCCCACAGTTGTGTCCAGTTGGCTGGATGTCCTTTGGGTGGTGGACCATTCTTGATACACATGGGAAACTGTTGAGCGTGAAAAACCCAGCAGCATTGCAGTTCTTGACCCAAACCGGTGTGCCTGGCACCTACCAGACCCCGTTCAAAGGCACTTAAATATTTTGTCTTGCCCATTCACCCTCTGAATGGCACACATACACAATCCATGTCTCAATTGTCTCAAGACTTAAACATCATTCTTTAACCTGTCTCCACTCCTTCATCTCCCGTAATTGAAGTGGATTTAAAAAAAAACTAAAGTCAATGTCCGCACCCCTGTGGAAATCTAATTAGCATAATAAACAAATCCCCATGAAAAATATGTCAGTTTAAGCTAGAGATATCTTTTGTTTGCATTGGATATGTCTCAATCCACCGCATTCGGACTTCTGCATATGTTTGTAAGACCATGAGGCATCCCAGAAATCTCACAAAATCGTCTGTAGCATCCTAATGGTTTGGCCTACAAACCCCTCTATGGGAAGATGAGACTCTCATGAACACGATGGTGTTCTCCGTTTTGCCCTACGACCCCCACAAGCGTCTTGGTACTCGTCTGAAGTCGGTACAGCCGATCTGCCAACTTCTGTCTGTAGCGTCCAAACAGTTTGGGCTACACACTAATATGACCCGTCTATGGAAAGGTCTCACGAACACATTTTCTGTTGGTTGTTTTGCTCCACAGGCCTCACAAGACTCGTCTGAAGGTCCGCCGGTACCAGTTGAAAAAACGTATGGAATTATATATGGAGAATGTTTAGTGCCAAAAATAAGAGGTTAAATACATGTATAAACATTTTAAAAACAACAACAAATGTTTCCTGATCTTTCTTATATTTCTCAGATATAAGAAAGACACCTAAGAACAAACTTCCTTTCGATTTTTTGGGGGACTATCTGTAATTCAATGCATTTGCTAATAGCAGTAAGACCAAATTAAAATATTCATTAAATAATAATACTTTTTTGGATACATTAAGGGGTCTTAAAATTCAAAATAAAATATCTAAATGATCCTTGGTATGACCTTCTTAAAACAATTCCCTCCCCCGGCATATAGACAGGGTTTAGTCTGTAGACTGTAGAGGGTTCAGGTGACATTAATATGAGATCATAGCTTTCACCTGGATTCACCTGGTCAGTCTATGTCATGGAAAGAGCAGGTGTCCTTCATGTTTTGTACACTCAGTGTATGTAGAATGTGCTAAGCATTATGATAGCTTCATACAGAGCATCTTTCTCACTGATTGTCTGTGTCTATGTGTGTCTGTGTCTGTCTCTGTGTCAATCTGTCCCCAGGGAGGATGCCATGGTGGAGTATCTGAAGATAGCTCAGGATCTAGAGATGTATGGAGTCAACTACTTCAGCATCAAGAACAAGAAGGGTTCAGAGCTGTGGCTGGGGGTAGACGCTCTGGGCCTCAACATATACCAGAACACTGACAAGTAGGAACCTTTAACTACACTGAACAAAAATATAAACTCAATATGTAAATTTAGCAGTGCCCCATGGTGGCGATGGGGTTATGGTATGGGCAGGCATAAGCTACGGACAATGAACACAATTGCATTTTATCGATGGCAATTTGAATGCACAGAGATACCGTGATGAGATCCTGAAGCCCATTGTCGTGTCATTCATCTGCCGCCATCACCTGATGTTTCAGCATGATAATGCACAGCCCCATGTCGCAAGGATCTGTACACAATTCCTGGAAGCTGAAAATGTCCCAGTTCTTCCGTGGCCTGCATACTCACCAGACATGTCACCCATTGAGCATATTTGGAATGCTCTTGATTGACGTGTACGACAGCTTGTTCCATTTCACACCAATATTGAGCAACTTCACACAGCCATTGAGGAGGAGGGGACAACATTCCACAAGCCACAATCAACAGCTTGATCAACTCTATGTGAAGGAGATATGTCGCGCTGCATGAGGCAAATGATGGTCACACCAGATACTGACTGGTTTTCTGATCCACGCCCCTACCTTTTTTTTTTAAGGTATCTGTGAAATCCATAGATTAGGGCCTAATTAATTTACTTCAATTGACTGATTTCCTTATATGAACTGTAACTCAGTAAAATCTTTGAAATTGTTGCGTTTATATTTTTTGTTTAGTATAGATCCGAATTCTCTGTAGATTCGTCATGACATTAGACTACTTTTGAAGTCTGAAAACATTGGATGAACTTTGGTTTTGGAGTGAACTATCCTACAGTGTTTTCTTTATAGGATGACCCCTAAGATCGGCTTCCCATGGAGTGAGATCAGAAACATTTCCTTCAACGACNCCCATGTCGCAAGGATCTGTACACAATTCCTGGAAGCTGAAAATGTCCCAGTTCTTCCGTGGCCTGCATACTCACCAGACATGTCACCCATTGAGCATATTTGGAATGCTCTTGATTGACGTGTACGACAGCTTGTTCCATTTCACACCAATATTGAGCAACTTCACACAGCCATTGAGGAGGAGGGGACAACATTCCACAAGCCACAATCAACAGCTTGATCAACTCTATGTGAAGGAGATATGTCGCGCTGCATGAGGCAAATGATGGTCACACCAGATACTGACTGGTTTTCTGATCCACGCCCCTACCTTTTTTTTTTAAGGTATCTGTGAAATCCATAGATTAGGGCCTAATTAATTTACTTCAATTGACTGATTTCCTTATATGAACTGTAACTCAGTAAAATCTTTGAAATTGTTGCGTTTATATTTTTTGTTTAGTATAGATCCGAATTCTCTGTAGATTCGTCATGACATTAGACTACTTTTGAAGTCTGAAAACATTGGATGAACTTTGGTTTTGGAGTGAACTATCCTACAGTGTTTTCTTTATAGGATGACCCCTAAGATCGGCTTCCCATGGAGTGAGATCAGAAACATTTCCTTCAACGACAAGAAGTTTGTTATAAAGCCCATGGACAAGAAAGCCCCGGTACGTCACCTCTGTTTCTTTATCTGCTGTGTATTTGGATATAATTCAAACCTCTGATAATACCCGTTTGTTAAGTATAAAAAATGTCACTTCATTTTTTGCAAGAGGCACTGATAAGTACATTTGTGGTAAATGAGTCTGTTCCAGGATTTTGTGTTCTACGCCCCTCGTCTACGGATCAACAAGCGTATCCTGGCACTGTGCATGGGGAACCACGACCTGTACATGAGGAGGAGGAAGCCAGACTCCATCGAGGTCCAACAGATGAAAGCCCAGGCCCGCGAGGAGAAGACTAAGAGACAGATGGAGAAGTGAGGACAGAGACATGGAGAAAAGAGAGAGAGAGAGAGTGATAGAGATGAGTTTGTTAGCAGGTGTTTACTCATCCCTCGTATCCCTCGTCCCAGAGCTCTGCTTGAAAGCGAGAAGAAGAAGAGAGAGAATGCGGAGAAGGAGACAGAGAAGATCGCCAGAGAAACCATGGAGCTGATAGGCAGACTGAAACAGATTGAGGAAGAGACCAAGAAAGCTCAGGAAGGTCAGACTCATTCTGTCATCTGACAGTGTGTGTGCTGTATGTGCATGCATGCTTGTGTGTGTTCATATTATTCTCTCTGTGTGTGTGTGTGTGTGTGTGTGTGTGTGTGTGTGTAGAGCTGGATGAGCAGACTCGCAGGGCCCTGGAGCTGGAGAAAGAGAGGACGTTTTCCCAGGAGGAGGCAGAGCGTCTGGAGAAGGAGCGCAGGGCAGTGGAAGAGGCCAAGGCATCCCTCCTACAGCAGTCAGAGAGCCAGATGAAGAACCAGGAGAACCTGGTACACACACACATAGACAGACAGACAGACACCACACAAAGACAGACAGACAGACACCACACAAAGACAGACAGACAGCCACACACACACACATAGACAAACAGACAGACAGACAGACA
>NW_019942942.1:235771-293170 GCF_002910315.2 Salvelinus sp. IW2-2015
GGACACCACACAAAGACAGACGACAGCCACAACACACCTAGACAGACGAAGACAAGTCAGCCACGACACACATCAGACACAACACAAGAACACAGACAGCAGACAGACAGGACAGACCAGACAGACAGACAGACAGAGACAGAAAGACAGACAGACAGACAGAGCATACAAACACACACAATACATCACCACTATTCATACACACTATACATACACATGGATTTAGTACTGTAGATATGTGGTGGTGGTGGAGTAGGGGGCCTGAGGGCACACAGTGTGTTGTGAAAATCTGTGAATGTAATGTTTTTAAAATTGTATAAACTGCCTTAATTTTTGCTGCTTTAGCAGCAGCTAATGGGGATCCATAATAGAACAAAATAGGACAAAGACGGACGGTACGGAGACGGACGGACACTAGGAGAATAATTTATTATTCTACGGTTATTTTTCCAGGCTTCTGATCTGACCTCTAAGATCTCCCTTCTGAGGACGTAAGAGACGAAGGACGACGATACAAAGAGATGGCAGAAGAGGGTGAGAGAATAAATGAAGGAATGAATGAATGTGTGTGTATGATGGTGTTATGCCCTCTATCTATGTGCAGGGGGACCACGACGAGACCGACGAGAGCAGCGCCGAGGCCAGCGCCGAGCTGACATCACCAGGAATGGTCAGAGACCGCAGCGAGGAGGAACGCATGACGGAGGCTCAGAAGAATGAACGGCTACAGAAACACCTAAAGGTCAGAAACACCTAACTTAAAGGGGAACTCTACTTTTTCCCCCCATTAGTCCACTGTTGATACAGTCCCAAAATGTTTTTCATGTCAGCAGTCAAGTTGTCAAGATATTGGATTTTCATGAAGCAAAGTGTCACCAACCACATCATCATGATGATGTAAAAGGCATCAAAGGTGACACTTTGCTTCCTGAAAGTCCAATATCTTGAAAACTTGGCTGCTGACATGCTAAACATTTTGGGACCGTATCAACAGTGGACTAATGAAACAAATACTAAAATTATGTTTTTGAGTGAAGTTCCCCTTTAACCCATAACCTATGACCTTTAATTAACCCTAACCCATAACCTATGACCTTTAATTAACCCTAACCCATAACCTATGACCTTTAATTAACCCTGACTCATGACCATGACGGAGGCCCAGAAGAACAAACGGCTGAAGAAACACCTCACCATCTCAAGGTCAGACACAGTCAGACCCTAACTTAACCCATAACGCATTTGTATTGATTAAGGGTACCCTTCTCTTCTTGGGGTCCAGCAACATTAAGGCAGTTATATACAATAAAAAATATTACATGACATTACATTTCATAACACTATTCACAACACATTGTGTTCCCTCAGGCCTCTATTCTATTATCACATATCTACAATACAAAATCCATGTGTACGTGTGTGTAGATGTGTGTGTCTTATCATGTGTGTATGCCTGTGTGTGTCTCTTCACAGTCCAAGCTGTTCCATAAGGTGTATTTTTATGTTTTTTTAAATCTAATTTTACTGCTTGCATCAGTAACCTGATGTGGAATAGAGTTCCATGTAGTCATGGCTCTATGTAGTACTGTGCACCTCCCGTAGTGTGTTCTGGACTGTGAAGAGACCTCTGGTGGCATGTCTTGTGGGGTATGGATGGGTGTCTGAGCTGTGTGCTAGTAGTTTAAACAGACACCTCGGTACGTTCAACATGTCAACACTTCTTACAAAAACAAGTAGTGATGAAGTCAATCTCTCTTCAACTTTGAGCCATGAGAGATTAGCTCTCCGTGTACATTTAAGGGCCAGCCGTACTGCCCTGTTCTGAGCCAATTCTAATTTTCCGAGGTCCCTCTTTGTGGCAACTGACCACACGACTGAACAGTAGTCCAGGTGCGACAAAACTAGGGCCTGTAGGACCTGCCTTGTTGATAGTGTTGTTAAGAAGGTAGAGCATCGCTTTATTATAGACAGACTTCTCCCCATCTTAGCTACTGTTGTATCAATATGTTTTGACCATGACAGTAGTAGTTTAGTCACCTCAACTTGTTCAATTTCCACGTTATTTATTACAAGATTTAGTTGAGGTTTAGGTTTTAGTAAATGATTTGTCACAAATATAATGCTTTAAGTTTTTGAAATATTTAGGACTAACTTATTCCTTGCCACCCATTCTGAAACTAGATGCAGCTCTTTAAGTGTTGCAGTCATTTCAGTCACTGTGGTAGCTGATGTGTATAGTGTTGAGTCACTACACACGTCACTCAAAGCCAGTGGCAGTGAAGACTGAAAAAAGTAAGGGGCCTAGTCAGCTGCCCTGGGGAATTCCTGATTCTACCTGGATTATGTTGGATAGGCTTCCATTAAAGAACACCCTCTGTGTTCTGTTAGACGGGTAACTCTTTATCCACAAGATAGCAGGGGGTGTAAAGCCATAACACATACGTTTTTCCATCAGCAGACTATGATCAATAATGTCAAAAGCGGCACTGAAGTCTAACAAAACAGCTCCTACAATATTTTTATATTTCTCTCAGCCAATCATCAGTCATTTGTGTAAGTGCCGTGCTTGTTGAATGTCCTTCCCTATAAGCGTGCTGAAAGTCTGTTGTCAATTTGTTTAGAGTAAAATAACATTGTATCTGGTCAAACACCAATTTTTTCCAGAAGTTTAATAAGGGTTGGTAACAGGCTGATTGGTCGGCTATTTGAGTAGGTAAATGGGGCTTTATTTAATATTTTTTTATTTTCTTATTTTTTTATCCCATTTTCTCCCCAATTTGGTATCCAATTGGTAGTTACAGTCTTGTCCCATCGCTGCAACTCCCGTACGGACTCGGGAGAGGCAAAGGTCAAGAGCCTTGCGTCCTCCAAAACACAACCCAGCTAAGCCGCACTGGGTCTTGACACACTGCTTGCTTAACCTGGAAGCCAACCGAGGAAACACTGTACACCTGGCGACCGTGTCAGCGTGCATTGCGCCCGGCCCGCCACCAGGAGTCGCTAGTCTGTGATGGTACAAGAACATCCATGCCGGCCAAACCCTCCCCTAACCTGGACGACGCTGGGCAGGTTGTCAGACCCCGGTGGCTTGTCATTGTTGATAGACAACCATCATTTTTTCACTTCTTCCACACTCCATGACCTTTAACCTTAACCCATGACCCTAATTCATGACCATGACAGAGGCCCAGAAGAATGAACGGCTGACTATACCTTATTTAACATATACCCTATGGCCCTAACCTAACCATAATTCTGCATGGTTGGGTTCAGTCCTGACTAAATGTAAAAATGTCCTCCATGCCCTGAGTTCTGAAATGAGAGCTATGGTTCTTAGACCACATGCGTTACACATGTACCACACATTCATTCCATGTATAGTACATTATGTTGACGCTCCACAAGTTTATTTGTGTCCTTGTTGTCTGTTTGTCCCTCAGGCCCTGAGTAGTGAGTTGGCCAGCGCTCGAGACGACAGTAAGAATACTCCCAACGACCTGCATGATCCACGCGGAGAACGTTAAGGCCGGCCGGGACAATGTACAGACCCTCCGTCAGATACGACAGGGCAACACCAAGCCAACGATCGAACAGTTTTGAGTCCATGTGAAGGATATAAAGAATACGAATGAGAGAGGTGGTGTGTGTGTGTGTGTGGTGTGTGATGTGTGTGTGTGGTGTGTGTTTAGGTTGGCCCGATACAGCTTGTGTGTTGTGTTGTGTGTGTGTGTGTGTGTGTGTGTGAGAACAAGAGTCTGTACTGAATCTATGTATTTAAATGGGAGTCATATAGGCAGGTACAGTGTAATGACTAAGTCTTTAATGCCTCTCCCCAGTAGTGTGTTGTCTCCCGTGACTAAAGAGTGACAACTTCATGGGATTTGTAGTTTGGTCAAGTAAAATTCTGTGGACTACAGACTGTAGGCTACTAGTACCAGAATCAAAGTGAGTGATGATATTATTAATCATAATATATCATAATTTATGCTGCTTTTGCTCATGGTTTTTGCAATCTTGAAATGAATCTATGCAAAATAATTATTAGCTGATATAGCATGAAAACCATATTTTTATGTATCGATAGATTAGTGACAGGAAGGATATGGATAGATTGGTGACAGGAAGGGTATGGATAGATTAGTGACAGGAAGGGTATGAATAGATTAGTGACAGGANATAGATTAGTGACAGGAAGGGTATGAATAGATTAGTGACAGGAAGGGTATGAATAGATTAGTGACAGGAAGGGTATGAATAGATTAGTGACAGGAAGGATATGGATAGATTAAGGGTTTGAGCTTAATTGCAATATTTTCTTAGGATGGATATATATTTCACAGGTACAGTTGAAGTCGGAAGTTTACATACACTAAGTTGACTGTGCCTTTAAACAGCTTGGAAAATTCCAGAAAATGATGTCATGGCTTTAGAAGCTTCTGATAGGCTAATTGACATAATTTGAGTCAACTGGAGGTGTACCTGTGGATGTATTTCAAGGCCTACCTTCAAACTCAGTGCCTCTTGACATCATGGGAAAATCAAAAGAAATCAGCCAAGACCTCAGAAAAAAAATTGTAGACCCCCACAAGTCTGGTTCATCCTTGGGACCAATTCCCAAACGCCTGACGGTACCACGTTCACCTGCACAAACAATAGTACGCAAGTATAAACACCATGGGACCACGCAGCCGTCATACCGCTCAGGAAGGAGACTCGTTCTGCCTCCTAGAGATGAACGTACTTTGGTGTGAAAAGTGCAAATCAATCCCAGAACAACAGCAAAGGACCTTGTGAAGATGCTGGAGGAAACAGGTACAAAAGTATCTATTTCCACAGTAAAACGATTCCTATATCGATATAACCTGAAAGGCCGCTCAGCAAGGAAGAAGCCACTGCTCCAAAACCGCCATAAAAAAGCCAGACTACAGTTTGCAACTGCACATGGAGAACCTTTTGGAGAAATGTCCTCTGGTCTGATGAAACAAAAATAGAACTGTTTGGCCATAATGACCATCGTTATGTTTGGAGGAAAAAGGGGGAGGCTTGCAAGCTGAAGAACACCATCCCAACTGTGAAGCACGGGGTGGCAGCATCATGTTGTGAGGGTGCTTTGCTGCAGGAGGGACTGGTGCACTTCACAAAATAGATGGTGTCATGAGGAAGGAAAATTATGTGGATATATTGAAGCAACATCTCAAGACATCAATCAGGAAGTTAAAGCTTGGTCGCAAATGGATCTTCCAAATGGACAATGACCCCAAGCATGCTTCCAAAGTTGCGGTGAAATGGCTAAAGGACAACAAAGTCAAGGTATTGGAGTGGCCATCGCAAAACCTTGACCTCAATCCAATAGAACATTTGTGGGCAGAACTGAAAAAGCGTGTGCGAGCAAGGAGGCCTAGAAACCTGACTCAGTTACACCAGATCTGTCAGGAGGAATGGGCCAAAATTCACCCTACTTATTGTGGAAAGCTTGTGGAAGGCTATCCGAAACATTTGATACAAGTTAAAAAATTTAAAGGCAATGCTACCAAATACTAATTGAGTGTATGTAAACTTCTGACCCACTGGGAATGTGATGAAAGAAATAAAAGCTGAAATAAATAATTATCTCTACTATTATTCTGACATTTCACATTCTTAAAATAAAGTGGTGATCCTAACTGACCTAAAACAGGGAATTTTTACTAGGATTAAATGTCAGGAATTGTGAAAAACTGAGTTTAAATGTATTTGGCTAAGGTGTATGTAAACTTCTGACTTCAACTGTATCAATGAGTACAACATCCTTTGCAAAGTGCTTTGCTATGACTCCAATAAATACCATTAACCAACACTGAATATGTGTTGAGTGCTGTGTATATAGCTACTGTATCACTCTAGGCATATATTATTGTACTTGATGTGAGTGTGTTTGTTGTTTTGTGTGTGTGTGTCTGTGTGTGTGTGTCTGTGTGTGTGTGTCTGTGTGTGTGTGCGCGCAGGTCTGACATTTGTTTGTACGAAGTGTGTGTGTTTTTCAGTAGGCCTGTTATGACTGAAAACATACAGTAAGGACCGTTTAAAAAAAATATGTTGATTCCACATACAATCGTAAGATAACCAGCTGGAACAAAAATGTTGTTGAGCCAACTCACAATCATATTGCAGCTGGTCGCTTTAAGTTGAATCAACATCTTTTTTTTTTTTTTTTACAGTGTTATGAAATCTGAGGTCTACTATTCTGGAAGACAAAATCCTTCCCTAGGGAAAATACAGTTATCTTCTTTGGGAATTAGGCCATTGAGCAGCTCAGTTACATTACATTGAGTCAGTTAGCAGAAGCTCTTATCCAGATAGATTTACAGTTAGTGCAGTCATCTTAAGATACTGTAACATGGTGGTTGTAGTAAGTACATTTTTCCTCAATAAGGAAAATATGTTATGTTGAAAGACAACAATCTATGTTGCAACAGGAACTAACCCTGCAGGTGCCATGAAGTATGTATGTACTCTAGACCTGCAAAGTGCCTATTGCCTATTTAATTTTAATGTTTAAATGTTTATAAAATACTTAATAAAAATAAAATACCCATTTACACTCAATGTTTGATAACACTTTCCTACAAACCTCTATCATAAGGCATGGGTATAGGCTACATAAATTAATAATCCTGTCATAATATGTGACATATAATCTTTGAACTAATCTTATGATTTATGGTCCCGTGTAACTCAGTTGGTAGAGCATGGAGGACCAGCACGAAAAAAGTATAAAAATGTATGCACTCAGCACTGTAATTCACTCTGGATAAGATCATCTGTTAAATGACTAAAATGTTAAAATATATATAAAAAATAAAATATGACAACTGACATTATGCTGCCATTACACAAACGGAACAACTGTTGCGACAGCTTTCAATCACTTTTTTAAAACACATTACCGGAGAGTCTGTGGGTCAGAAAAACACTGTAACAACTCACTGTTGTTGTGTTACTATACTGAAGGAGGAGGAAAGCACACACTGTGTTTTGACTGGGAGATAAGACGAACCAGCAACAGAGGCACTCTTGTCTCTACAACTTTATTAAAAATATATTTCAAATATACTTTACAGTGAGAATAGCAACAGTCAAATAAGTAACAGACATATTTAGATCAACATAGATTTGGAACCATATACATTTAGAACAATGTGTTATAAACAGACAATAATAATACGGTAGAGAATGCACTTTACCCCACACAAGTCTCAACTTGGACACGCGCCAGCCATTCCCTTCACTGAGCTGCGGAGGTCACACCCGAATGAGCAAAGCGCGGAGGCGTCGAAGTGACTTGTTGTTAATGTAGGATCCCGTAGTTCGATGTGGCTATGGGTGGTGGCCAGACATAACGACATAGCAGGAGTCTCCGGTGACACGGTTGCGTTTGGATTTGACGTAGTTGCTTCTACTCTCACATTACGGGACATTTTTTGTAGCTCCTCGAGTTTTAGATTCTACTGTGCAAAACGGAGACCTAGCGATCACGTATTTGTTTGGAACCATGCGCGTCTGTGACGGAATRAAAACAACAATGCAGAGTGGCACAAATAAATCACATACAGCCAATGAATTAAGTGACGCGGTGTCTGTGTCTTTAGGTTTGAGTTCGCAGTTTAACGAGATAGTGGATAATGGACGGGGCGACACTCCGTTCTCTGCAGACAGCGGCCCAAATCACGGAAACCGTTTCTCCGTCTCGGAGGATTTTGGAGATGGCGCCAGATTGACCTCAGAGTTAACCACCCAGATGCCGAGGAAAACGATAATTATATCAAATGGGCCATCATTCGAAGTAAATCAAGACATTTGTGGACCAAATGTCTTGGGTTTTTTACAGACCCCGGAGCGAGAAAGGGACAGCGAATGGAACGTGACAAGGCCTACGCACGATTTGGAGATGGCCCGAGATCCCCGTAAAAACTCGGACATGTTCGTGAATCTGGATAACGGTAACGCAGTGCCCTCTCAGTTTGACGAACTGTTACCTTTAAGTTCTCCATTATGCAAAGACCCCCCAACCCTGGTGTTTGGTAGGGACTTTCCGGACACATCGACAGTTAATGATCAAATCCAAAGCAGCCATAACATCAAAATCGAACCAGGGCACGAGGGACCCTGTCCCGTGGCGGATGGATATTGGTTCTGTAAATATTGTGACAACGGAAATTGCATGTCTCGTGGAGCACGTAAACCCTTTCCCTGTACTTCGTTCCCTGGGGTTAACTATACGGACTATGACTCTGGGATGCCACAGGAGTTTCATGTCCAGGCGCAAAGTTACCAAAGTGTGATGATGGGTGAAAGGGGTCTCCAAGTGTATCACTCCGCTATCAAGAAGGATAGTTCTGGGTGGATGGGTGCTGACCCCAGCTTGAGGTAGATATACTCTTTATAAGACATTTTATTTAAATTGTTTCTTTGTTTGTTTGTTTCCCATAATACCAAGCGGGCCAGAGGAACATCAATGTAGCTTCTCTAACTATGTTTGTGTCATCATAACAAAACAACAGTAACATCAGTTGTTATAATCTGTCAAATTCAATAATAGTTGTAATGCCATCTGTTATATTGTTATGACTGTATTATGTAGAGTTAAGTGTTATGATGCTTCCGAATGGCACCATATTCACTATGCGTCCTGCCATTTGAGATGCAGCCTTACAGCTTACCTGGTAAAATAAGGCTAAAAAACAAAAAACATTCTGACCAGACCAAAAGCACACGTGCGTCCGCATGCCCTATCGCACGCATGTTGATTTTGTCCACCACACCAGACATGATCTGGACACACAAGTTGAAATATCAAAACTAACTCTGAACCAACTATATTAATTTGGGGACAGGTCAAAAATAGTTAAACATTTATGGCAATAGCTAGCTAGCTTGCCTTTGCTAGCTAATCTGTCCTGGGATATAAACATTGGGTTGTTATTTTATCTAAAATGCACAAGGTCCTCTACTCCGACAATTAATCCAATGATAAAAGGGTAAACCGAGAGTTTCTAGTAATCTCTCCTCCTTCGGTCTTCTTCTTTGGACTTTATATGGAGGTTGGCAACCAACTTTAAGGTGCATTACCACCACCAACTGGGCTGGAGTGTGGACCTCAGTTCATCTTTCAATCACCCACGTGGGTATGTGCTCCTATAAACCAATGAGGAGATGGCACGTGGGTATATGCTCCTAAAAACCAATGAGGAGATGGGAGAGGCGGGACTTAAAGCGTCACAAATAGAACCAAGTTCTATTTTAGCGCCTGGCTATGCAGACGCTCGTTGATGAGCACGAGTGTAACGGATGTGAAATGGCTAGCTAGTTAGCGGTGGTGCGCGCTAATAGCGTTTCAATCGGTTACGTCACTCGCTTTGAGACCTTGAAGTAGTGGTTCCCCTTGCTCTGCAAGGGCCGCGGCCTTTGTGGAGCGATGGGTAACGATGCTTCGTGGGTGTCAGTTGTTGATGTGTGCAGAGGGTCCCTGGTTCGCGCCCGGGGCGAGGGGACGGACTAAAGTTAAACTGTTACACGAGCAGTGTGGGTGCAATGATTGAATAACGTGTGTGTAAATATATTTTGCAACGCTCGTGCACGCGACGGGATCGGTGTGGTAAGCATGTTAGTGAATATCCATTTTAACAGGTGACCTAATTCCCTGCAGCAGCTGCCACAGAGACTCACTACAATATCCCCTTGCTGGAGAGGACAGACTGCAGCTGTCTTTTCCAGCACTCTCCAGCATGGCCATCTAGTGACTACTACCCACCAGTGGGTCTGCCCCTGACACAACTGTTTACTTCCCTAACCAGTGTTTATTTAAGGGGTATTAGAGTAATAGGCTTCCAGTCAACTATCCGCTGGCCTTCAACTAACCAGGTGTAATGTATTTAGTCACAATCCGCCGGCCCAGTAGGACATTAGGCAACACTCACCACTTAAAGATGCACTATGCAGAAATCGCTAAGCCATTTCCTGGTTGCTGAAATTCTAATAGTTTGCCTAATTTCAGTTAATGTGACCAAAACAAGCTATTTGAAGCTGGTGTAAAAAGCCGAAAGTAAGACGCAAAAAGTGACATATTGCAGCTTTAATAATCAGGGGCACAGCTTTGGGACATAATATACAGTACCAGTTAAAGGTTGGAATCAAATTGTATTGGTCACACACACATTTTTAGCAGATGTTATTGTGAGTGTAGCGAAATGCTTGTGCTTCTAGTTCTGACTGTGCAGCAATATCTAACAAGTAATATAACAATTTCACACAACAAATCAAAACTATGAAATAACACATATGGAATCATGTAGTAACCAAAAAAGTGTAAAACAAATCAAAATATATTTGAGATTCTTCAAAGTAGCCGCCCTTTGCCTTGATGACAGCTTTGCACACTCTTGGCATTCTCGCAACCAGCTTCATGAGGTAGTCACCTGAAATGCACCTGAAATGCCTTGATAAAGTTAATTTGTGGAATTTATTTCCTCCTAAATGCGTTTGAGGCAATCAGTTGTGTTGTGACAAGGTTGGAGTGGTATTAGGGTTGCACATTTTGGGGAATATTCAGAGGTGGAAACTTTCCGTGGGAATTAACTGGAATATGGGGAAATTAACGGAAATGCAAATTAATATTAATACCATTTCAATTTAGATGTTTTTTGCATTGGATATATTTACCATATCATATGGTGAAAGAAACATAAACCTTTTACCTTATCATAAGTAGACATAATTGGAAATGATTAAATCCTTCCAATAGAAAGAAAAAACAACAATTTAGTTATGAAATTAACTTTAATTAAATGAGTTGACTCTTCACATGGGATGATTTTCAACAAAAGAATGGGAATATTCAATGATCCCCAATGATCCATCGCATCTTCCAAAAACGTTTTCAACATGCATCTGTAAAATTATAGTCTAGAAACTAAAGCTTTGGTTGTCTTCCTCTCGGGCTTCCATGTCTTCGCTCTGGATCTCCTCAATGTCCACCTCTTGAACATAAGACTCTGAGGTCTCATCTTCACTGTCACTTTCCAACTTTGTTGAGGATGGCTCGTGGTCAGGCTCAAAAAGCCTCAAATTTGCCCGGATGGCCACCAATTTTTCAACCCTTGTATTGGTCAGCCTGTTGCATGCTTTGTTGTGTGTGTTCCCAACCAAGGACCAGTTGCGCTCTGAGGCAGCTGATGTTGGTGGGATTTGGAGGATGATAGAGGCAACCGGGGAAAGAGCCTCAAATCCACAAAGTCCCTTCCACCAGGTGGCTGATGAGATATGTTGGCACGACTAATATATTGCATCTCCATCCCAAAGCCCTTGCTTGGAAGTGTACTTCGCCAGACTGCCAAGAACCTTGGCCTCATCCAGGCCAAGATGGTGAGACATGATAGTGATGACACCATAGGCCTTGTTGATCTCTGCACCAGACAGGGTGCTCCTGCTAGCATACTTGGGGTCCAACATGTACGCTGCGGCGTGTATGGGCTTCAGGCAGAAGTCTTCACGCTTTTTTATGTATTTCAGAACTGCAGTTTCCTCTGCTTGGAGCAACAGTGAAGTGGGCAGGGCAGTACGGATTTCTTCTCTTACATCTGCAAGCAGGGTCTGAACATCAGACAGGATGGCATTGTCTCCCTCAATCCGTGCAATGGTTACTGCTATAGGTTTCAGGAGTTTCAGGCTGCTTACCACTCTCTCCCAAAATACATCATCCAGGAGGATCCTCTTGATGGGGCTGTCCATATCGGCAGACTGTGACATGGCCATTTCTTGGAGAGACTCCTTCCCCTCCAGGAGACTCCCAATGGGTGTTGCTTGGCAGCTTCAATGTGGTGCTCTTATTCTTCTACCTTTACTTGGTGAGGTAGATTGCTGCTATAACTTGATGACCCTTCACATACCTAACCATTTCCATGGCTCTCTTGCAGAGTGTATCCATTGTTTTCAGTGCCATGATGTCCTTCAGGAGCAGATTCAATGCATGAGCAGCACAGCCAGCATAGCCAGCATAGGTGTGATGTGAGGGTAGGACTCCTCCACTTTAGACCAAGCAGCCTTCATGTTCGCAGCATTGTCTGTCACCAGTGCAAATACCATCTATGGTCCAAGGTCATGATAACTGCCTTCATCTCATCTGCAATGTAGAGACTGGTGTGTCTGTTGTCGCTTGTGTCTGTGCTCTTGTAGAATACTGGTTGAGGGGTGGAGATTATGTAGTTAATTATTCCTTGCCCACAAACATTCGACCACCCATCAGAGATGATTGCAATACAGTCTGCTTTCTCTATGATTTTCTTGACCTTCACTTGAACTCTGTTTGAACTCTGCATCCAGCAAATTAGTAGATAAAGCATGTCTCGTTGGAGGGGTGTATGCTGTATGAAGAACATTCAGAAATCTCTTCCAACACACATTGCCTGTGAGCATCAGAGGTGAACCAGTTGCATACACAGCTCGAGCAAGACATTCATCAGAATTTCTCTGAATACGTTCCTCCATTGAGTCAAAAAAACTTCTGATTCCAGGAGGACCAAGAGCTGTTGCTATCGATAAGATGTCATCATTTTCACCTCGAATAGAAGTAGAGGGACTTTTGTCAGAGATTGCTTGCTGTGAGCGCTGAGGGAACTTTATGCACTTGGCCAGATGATTCTGGATCTTTGTTGCGTTCTTCACATATGATTTGGCACAGTATTTGCAAATGTACAATGATTTTCCTTCTACTTTAGCTGCAGTGAAATGTCTCCTCACATTAGATAGTGCCCGTGGCAGTTTCTTGTAAAGATTAGAAATTGTTAACAAGTTCGAAATTATTTAAACACACTTTGCTGTATTTACTAGTTAACAAAAAATCATGTATGTCGTATAAAATATATTCACCCCACCCAGTATTGTAATGAAAACTTACCAGAAAGCATTTAGTCCTTGGCTGGCTCGAAAAGCACTGCACATGTGGTGGAAGAATGCACTGTGCATGCAGAGGGTTGCAATTCCATTGAATTGGGAGGATTGGGGATAGTTAACCAAAATATGCCACAAGACCTAGAATTGGCTTATGTGTATCCCACAAAAAAACKTTTTTTGATGAAATTAAGCAAAATCCCTCAAATTCCAGGGCTTAACTTCCCATGGAAAATTTCCAGAAATTTCCCAGAAAGTTTCCGACCCTTTGCAACCCCAGGTGGTAAACAGAAGATCGCCCTATTTGGTAAAAGACCAAGTCCATATTATGGCAAGAACAGCTGACATAAGCAAAGAGAAACGACAATCCATCATTGCTTTAAGACATAAAGGTCAGTCAATACGGAACATTTCAAGAACTTTGAAAGTTTCTTCAAGTGCAGTCGCGAAAACCATCAAGCGCTATGATGTAACTGGATCTCATGAGGACCGCCACAGAAAAGGATTACCCAGAGTTACCTCTGCTGCAGAGGAGAAGTTTATTACATTAGAGTGTCTAGTTTGAGAAACAGACGCCTCACAAGTCCTCAACTGGTAGCTTCATTAAATAGTACCTGCAAAACACCAGTCTGAACGTCAACAGTGAAGAGGCGACTCTGAGATGCTGGCCTTCTAGGCAGAGTTCCTCTGTCCATTGTCTGTTCTTTTGACCATCTTAATATTTAATTTTTATTGTCCAGTCTGAGATATGGCTTTTTCTTTGCAACTCTGCCTAGAAGACCAGCAACTCTAAGGTACTTGTCCTTTTGCTCAGTTGTGCACCGGGGCCTCCCACTCCTCTTTCTTTTCTGGTTAGTGCCAGTTTGCGCTGTTCTGTGAAGGGAGTAGTACACAACGTTGTATGAGATCTGCAGTTTCTTGGCAATTTCTTGCATGGAATAGCCTTAATTTCTCAGAACAAGAATAGACTGACGAGTTTCAGAAGGAAGGTCTTTGTTTCTGGCAATTTTGAGCCTGTAATCGAACCAACAAATGCTGATGCTCCAGAACTAGTTTAAAGATGGACAGTTTTATTGCTTCTTTAATCAGGACAACAGTTTTCAGCTGTGCTAACATAATTGCAAAAGGGTTTTCTAATGATCAATTAGCCTTTTAAAATGCTAAACTTGGATTAGCTAACACAACGTGCCATTGGAACACAAGAGTGATGGTTGCTGATAATGAGTCTCTGTACGCCTATGTAGACATTCCATTAAAAATCTGCCATTTTTAATGGGATCGGACCAAGACGCAGCGTAGCTCGTGTTCAACATGTTTTTAATAAACAAGACGAAACTGTGAACACTTACAAATAACAAAATGATACAGTCCTAGCTGGTGCAGAGAAATCACAGAGACAGGAAACAAACACCCACAAACCAAACGTGAAACCCAGGCTGCCTAAGTATGATTCTCAATCAGGGACAACGATTGACAGCTGCCTCTGATTGAGAATCATACCAGGCCGAACACAAAACCCCAACATAGAAAAACACACATAGACAACCCACCCCAACTCACGCCCTGACCATACTAAATAAATACAAAACAAGGGAAATAAGGTCAGGAACGTGACAACAATAGTCATTTACAACATTAACAATGTCCACACTGTATTTCTGATAAATGTTATGTTATTTTAATGGACAAAAAATGTGCTTTAAAAAAAAAGACATTTCTAAGTGACCCCAAACTTTTGAACGGTCGTGTATTTGTATTTTCTTCCGTCTGATAAACACTCCGAACAGCATGCCCGACCGCTCGGTGGCGTCCGACTGGTCCTAAAGCACACTGTTGCCCCGTTTAGTATCACATTGCCATTATAAAACACGAAAATGCAATTTCTGAACGTGGGGGTGGGGGGGGACATTCCCATGTCCCCAGTGTAAGTTGCGCCCCTGTTAATAATAATATCACACTTAATGCCAAGGCTGTAATGGGTCAGTCAAATGTCTAGTAGTGGATATTAATCAAGTTGAATTAGTTCACATTCAAGGACCATTTAATGTATACAGTCCATTTGGAAATTATTCAGACCACATCACTTTTTCCACATTTTGTTACGTTACAGCCTTATTCTAAAATTGATTGAACAACATTCTTTCCTCATCAATGTACACACCATACCCCATAATGAAAAAGCAATAACAGTTTTTTTTAATCAATTTTAGCAAATTTATAAAAAATAAAAAAACAAATACCTTATTACATAAGTATTCAGACCTATGAGACTCGAAATTGAGCTCAGGTTCAATTGATTGGACATGATTTGGATAGGCACATACCTGTCTAAATAAGCTCCCACAGTTGGCATAGCATGTCAGAGCAAAAACCAAGCCATGAGGCCGAAGGAATTGTTTGTAGAGGTCCGAGACATGATTGTGTCCAGGCACAGATCTGGGCAAGGGTATCAAAAATGTCTGCAGCATTAAAGGTCCCCAAGAACATAGTGGCCTCCATCATTCTTAAATGGAAGAAATTTGGAACCACCGAGACTCTCCTAGAGCTGGCCACCCGGCCAAACTGAGCAATTGGGAGGAAGGGACTTGGTCAGGTAGGTGACCCAGAACCCGATGGTCACTCTGACAGAGCTCCAGATTTATTCTGTGGAGATTCCTTCCAGAAGGACAACCATCTCTGCAGCACTCCACCAATCAGGCGTTTATGGTAGAGTGGCCGACGGAAGCCACTCCTCAGTAAAAGGCACATGACAGCCCGCTGGTTCTCTGATCTGATGAAAGCCAAGATTGAACTTTTTGYCCTGAATGCCAAGCGTCACGTCTGGAGGAAACCAGGCACCACTCATCACCTGGCCAATACTATCCCAACGGTGAAGCAAGGTTGTGGCAGCATCATTCTATGGGGATGTTTTTAAGCGGCAGGGACTGGGAGACTAGTCAGGATTGAGGGAAAGATGGACGTAGCAAAGTACAGAGAGATCTTTGATGTAAACCTGCTCCAGAGCGCTCAGGACCTCAGACTGGGGGCGAAGGTTCACCTTCCAACAGGACAACGACTCTAAGCACACAGCCAAGACAACGCAGGAGTGGCTTCGGGACAGGTCTTTGAATGTCCCAAATACAAGTGTGCCAAGCTTGTAGCGTCATTCCCAAGAAGACTCAAGGCTGTAATCGCTGCCAAAGGTGCTTCAACAAAGTACTGAGTAAAGGGTCTGAATACTAATGTAAATGTGATATTTCAGTTTTTCTATTTTTTATACATTTGCAAAAAAAAATWAAAAATGTTTTTACTTTGTTATTATGGGGTATTGTGTGTAGGTTGATGAGAGAAAAAACAAATCAATACATTTTAGAATAAGGCTGTAACGTAATAAAATGTGGAAAAGGTGAAGGGGTCTGAAAACGTTCAAAATGCACTGTAGATATGCTATCTAATGTCAAACTAACTTTGCCACGGTCGTACACCAGCTGGCTGAAGCAAATTTGCAAAAATATTTGGTTAACTTTTACAGCTGTGAACATACAAGACACCCACATCAAACCACACCCCGAAACCAACTTGTTTGAATTCAGTCAGGCCACTAGCATTTTTTTATGAACCAAATCTAAAACACGGCCAAACCAGAAAGTCCAGTCGCCCTTTAAAAGGATAGCTGGCTAACTTAAAATGTAACATTTGTCAGACTTGTCATACCTCAAATGTAGTGTAAAGTCGACCTGAGCCCGTATTCCACACCATATCTGGTAAACAGATTCTGCTGCTAAATGAATGAAAAAAGAATCCTAATGACTCAATCATCAATAGGCAGGTATGTGCAGATAGGCAGGTATAGGCAGCTAGTCAGGTAGGTGCTTTTCAGAAGTGAGGGTGTATATATAAGATCTGAAGGAGTGTTAGGTGTGTGTTGTGTGTTTTCAGGCGTGTGTGTGTGTGCATGTGTGTGTGTGGTTATGAGGTGTATATATAAGATCTGAAGGAGTGTTAGGTGTGTGTTGTGTGTCTTCTGGCGTGTGTGTGTGTGCATGTGTGTGTGTGGTTATGAGGTGTATATATAAGATCTGAAGGAGTGTTAGGTGTGTGTTGTGTGTTTACAGATGTGTGTGTGTGTGTTTCAGATGTGAGGATATGTTGCCAGTGAGGGTGTATTTCTCAGACCGGAGGGTGTGTAAGGTATGTGGAGACGAGGCGTCAGGCTGTCACTATGGAGCTGTTACCTGTGGGAGCTGCAAGGTGTTCTTCAAGAGGGCCGCAGAGAGTGAGCCACACACACACTCATGCACGCACATACACACACACATATCAAACACGACACACACGCACACCAAACGCGGCACGCACACATGCTGTACACATACACTCGCACACATACGTTAGTCTTACTATCCTCGTGGGGACCAAACAATTGATTCCCATTCAAAATCCTATTTTCCCTAACCCCTAACCCTAACTCATAAACCTAACCCCTAAGCCTAAAATAGCCTTTTCCCCTGTGTGGACTGGAGAAATGTCCCCACTTGTCCTTGTTTTACTATCCTTGTGAGCACTTCTGGTCCCCACAACGATAGTAAAACCAAAAACACCCTTGTACGCGCACACATACAGAAAATGGGATACCCAATTCCCCTGAAGCAGCCTTGTTTGTTATTGTGTTCCCAGGTAAGCAGAATCACCTGTGCGCCAGCCGTAATGACTGCACCATCGATAAGCTGAGGAGGAAGAACTGTCCTTCCTGTCGTCTCAGCAGATGCTTCCAGTCTGGAATGAGCCTCAAAGGTAACAACTTTTACTATAACATACATGATTGTTAAATGGGGAGAGGGAGAGAAAGAGATCATGAAAAAGAGGGGGAGAAGAGGGGAGCAGAGATAAAGAGGGGAGGGGAGGAAGGCTAGACACACCTGTATTTTGGTTACAGGGTCTATGAAAAAGCAGGAATCATTACTAGGTCTTTAGCTTTCAGCTATACCAACAGCTGTATACAGAAGCAGGCATGGTAAAATAGTGGGATTTTCTCTGTCTGTCTCTCTCTTTCTTTGACAGTTTTAACATTGACGATAGCAAAGGAACATTTTATAGAACTTCTTTAGAGGTTCTATAGAGACAATACTGTTGTGTCAAATTGTACAATTATTATTTTATTATTTTGAAAATGCTGTCAAATTGGTTGTTGATCATAGATAGACAGCTATTTTCAGGTCTTGCAATAGATTTAGCAGATTAAAGTATGTCAAACTGCAACTCCTCCACTCAGGAACATTCACTGTCTCCTTGGTAAGCAACTCCAGTGTAGATTTCAAAATCAAATCAAATGTTATTTGTCACATGCGCCGAATACAACAGGTGTAGGTAGACCTTACTGTGAAATGCTTACTTACAAGCCCTTAACCAACAATGCAGTTCAAGAAATAGAGTTAAAAAAAGATTTACTAAATAAACTAAAGTAAAGTACACAATAAAATAACAATAAATAATAAGATAAGATTTGTATGAAAAATACTTATGAGGTGTATATATAAGATCTGAAGGAGTGTTAGGTGTGTGTTGTGTGTTTACAGATGTGTGTGTGTGTTTCAGATGTGAGGATATGTTGCGAGTGAGGGTGTATTTCTCAGACCGGAGGGTGTGTAAGGCAGACAAAAAAACTGTAAAAACTCTTCTCGTTGTGTAGAAACCAGGGTCTGGCCCCGAGCCGTCTCTCCCTGGTACCTTATAGAAGAGAAACATTAACTCCTACTCTGGAATGCGGTATCACCCAAAGACATCGTAAATCTCCTGTCAGTGTTAAATCTCCCAGAGGCCCACTTTCAGTTCACACAGACACGATAGAGTTATAAGAACCCTCTATTCTGTTGCATAAAACTACCATTTGATGCAATTACAGTATTATTACATCATCTTACAATCTTGCTCTCACATTGTTAAGGAGCTTTTTTGGACTTAGACTTGGCGCTCCGGTACTGCTCGCAATGCGGTAGCAGAGAGAACAGTCTATGACTTGGGTGACTGGAGTTTTTTACCATTTTTTGGGCCTTCCTCGGAAACCGCCTAATATATTGGTCCTGGATGGCAGGAAGCTTGGCCTCAGTTATGTACTGTGCCTTACGCACTACCCTCTGTAGGTCTTTACGGTCGGATGCCGAGCAGTTACCATACCAGGTCAGGATGCTCTCGATGGTGCAGCTATTAGAACTTTTTGAGGATCTGGGGACCCATGCCAAATCTTTTCAGTCTCCTGGGGGGAAAAGGTGTTGTCGTGCCCTCTTCACGACTGTCTTGGTGTGTTTGGACCATGATAGTTTGTTAAGAAACTTGAAACTCGACCCGCTTCGCTATAGCCCCGTCGATGTTAATGGGGGCCTGTTCGGCCCGCCTTTTCCTGTAGGCCATGATTATCTCCTTTGTCTTTCTCACATTGAGGGAGAGGTTCTAGTCCTGGCACCKCACTGTCAGGTCTCTGACCTCCTCCCTACAGGCTGTCTCATCGTCGTCGGTGGTCAGCCTACCACTGTTGTGTCGTCAGCAAACTTAATGATGGTGTTGGAGTCGTGCTTGGCCACGCAGTCGTGGGTGAACAGGGAGTACAGGAGGAGGGGACTAAGCACACACCCCTTAGGGGCCCCCATGTTGAGGATCAGTGTGGCAGATGTGTTGTTMCCTACTAGAGGTCGACCGATTATGATTTTTGAACACCGATACCGATTATTGGAGGACCAAAAAAAGCCGATACCGGTTAAATCGGCCGATTTATATATATATATATATATGTATATATATATGTAATAATGACAATTACAACAACACTGAATGAACAATGAACACTTTTATTTTAACTTAATATAATACATAAATAAAATCAATTTAGTCTCAAATAAATAATGAAACATGTTCAATTTGGTTTAAATAATGCAAAACCACAGTGTTGTAAAAGTGCACTATGTGCCATGTAAGAAAGCTAACGTTTAAATTCCTTGCTCAGAACATGAGAACATATGAAAGCTGGTGGTTCCTTTTAACACAAGTCTTCAATATTCCCAGGTAAGAAGTTTTAGGTTGTAGTTATTATAGGACTATTTCTCTCTATACCATTTGTATTTCATATACCTTTGACTATTGGATGTTCTTATAGGCACTTTAGTATTGCCAGCCTAATCTTGGGAGTTGATAGACTTATAAACAGTGCTGTGCATCAAGTGCTGGCAAACGCAGTAAAGTGCTGTTTGAATGAATGCTTACGAGCCTGCTGCTGCCTACCACCGCTCAGTCAGACTGCTCTATCAAATATCAAATCATTGACTTAATTATAATATAATAAACACACAGAAATACGAGCCTTTGGTCATTAATACGGTAAAATTCGGAAACTATCATTTAGAAAACAAAACATTTGTTCTTCCAGTGAAATACGGAACCGTTCCGTACTTTATCGAACGGGTGGCAACCGTAGGTCTAAATAGTGCTGTTACATTGCACAACCTTCAATGTTATGTCATAATTATGTACAATTATTGCAAATTAATTACGGTCTTTGTCAGGAAGAAATGGTCTTCACACAGTTCGCAACGAGCCAGGTGGCCCAAACTGCTGCATATATACCCTGACTCTGCTTGCAGTGAACGCAAGAAAAGTGACAATTTCTATAGTTAATATTGCCTGCTAACATACATTTCTTTTAACTAAATATGCAGGTTTAAAAAAATATACTTTCTGTGTATTCATTTTATGAAAGGCAGATATTTATGGTGAGGTACATTTGTGCAACGATTGTGCTTTTTTTGCAAATGTGCTTTTGTTAAATCATCACCCGTTTGGTGAAGTTGAAGTAGGCTGTGATTCGATGATAAATTAACATGCACCACATTGATTATATGCAACGTAGGACAAGCTAGTTAACCTAGTAATATCATCAACCATGTGTAGTTAACTAGTGATTATGTTAAGATTGATTGTTTTTATAAGATAAGTTTAATGCTAGCGAGCAACTTACCTTGGCTCCTTGCAGCCACAGGTCCTTTTGATGCTGCACTCACGTAACAAGTGGTCAGCCTGTCGCAGTCTCCTCGTGGATTGCAATGTAATCGGCCATAATCGGCGTCCAAAAAGGCAGATTACCGATTGGTATGAAAACTTGAAATCGGCCCTAATTAATCGGCCATGCAGATTAATCGGTCGACCTCTATTGCCTACCCGTACCACCTGGGGGTGGCCCGTCAGGAAGTCCAGGATCCAGTTGCAGAGGGAGGTATTTAGTTCCAGTGTCCTTAGCTTAGTGAGGAGCTTTGTGGGCACTATGGTGTTGAACGCTGAGCTGTAGTCGGTGAACAGCATTCTCACACAGGTGTTCCTTTTGTATAGGTGGGAAAGGGCAATGTGGAGTGCGATTGAGATTGCGTCATCTGTGGATCTGTTGGGGCGGTATGCAAATTAAAGTGGGTCTAGAGTTTCCAGGATGATGGTGTTGATGTGAGCCATGACCAGCCTTTCAAAGCACTTCATTGCTACTGATGTGAGTGCTACGGTGCYGTAGTCATTTAGGCAGGTTGCCTTCGCTTTCTTGGGCACAGGGACTATGGTGGTCTGCTTGAAACATGTAAGTGTTACAAACTCGGTCAGGGAGAGGTTGAAAATGTCAGTGAAGTCACTTGCCAGTTGGTCCGCTTGTGCTCTGAGTACACGTGCTGGTAATCGGTCTGAATGTTGACCTGTTTAACTTCTTATGGCTGGGGGGCATTATTGAGTAGCTTGGATGAATAAGGTGCCCAGAGTCAACTACCTGCTATTCAGGCCCAGAAGCTAAGATATGCATATGATTAGATTTTGATAGAAAACACTCTGAAGTTTCTAAAAATGTTTGAATGATGTCTGTGAGTATAACAGAACTCATATGGCAGGCAAAAACCTGAGAAAAAATCTAACCAGGAAGTGGGAAATCTGAGGTTTGTAGGTTTTCAAGTCTTTGCCTATCCAATATACAGTGTAAAATTTGGTCCGATTGCACTTCCTAAGGCTTCCACTAGATGTCAAGTCTTTAGAACCTTGTTTCAGGCTTCTACTGTGAAGGGAGAGAGAATAAGAGCTGTTTGAGTCAGGTGTCTGGCAGAATGCCATGAGCTCAGTCAGGCGCGCGCCCGTGAGAGTTAGCTGCGTTCCTTTTCCTTTCTAAAGACAATGGTTGGAATATTATTGAAGATTTATGGTAAAAACATCAAAAATATTGATTCTATACATCGTTTGACATGTTTCTACGAACTGTAATATAGCTTTTTTGACTTTGTCTGGACTAAGTGCCTGCGCCTCTTGAATTTGGATTCTTGAACTAAACGCGCGAACAAAAAGGAGGTACTTGGACATAAATGGTGGACTTTATCGAACAAAACAAACATTTATTGTGGAACTGGGATTCCTGGGAGTGCATTCCAATGAAGATCATCAAAGGTAAGTGAATATTTATAATGCTATTTCTGACTTCTGTTGACTCCACAACATGGCGGGTATCTGTATGGCTTGTTTTGGTGCCTGAGCGCTGTACTCAGATTATTGCTTGGTGGGCTTTTTCCGTAAAGCTTTTTTAAAATCTGACACAGCGGTTGCATTYAGGAGAAGTATATCTTTAATTCCATTTATAACACTTGTATTTTCATCAACATTTATGATGAGTATTCTGTAAATTGATGTGGCTCTCTGCAAAATCACCGGATGTTTTGGAAGCAAAACATTACTGAACATAACGCGCCAATGTAAACTGAGATTTTTGGATATAAATATGAACTTTATCGAACAAAACATACATGTATTGTGTAACATGAAGTCCTATGAGTGTCATCTGATGAAGATCATTGTCACGTTCGTTGTATTGATGAGACCAAGGCGCAGTGTGATATGAATACATTCTTCTTCTTTTAATAAAGAAAGAACACTAAACAAACTAACAAAAATAACAAAACGAACGTGAAGCTATATACAACGAGTGCTGAAACAGGCAACTACACAGACAAGAACCCACCAAACCAAAATGGAAAATTGCAACCTAAATACGATCCCCAATCAGAGACAACGATAAACAGCTGTCTCTGATTGGGAACCAATTCAGGCCACCATAGACCTACAATATGCCTAGACTAACAAACACCCCTAGACATACAAAAACCCTAGACAAGACAAACAAACAAGCAAACAAGACGCTGTGCCAAATGTGTGTTGCCTCATGGGTCTCCAGGTTGCGGCCGGGATCGAACTTGGATCGGAAGTGACGCCTCAAGCACTGCAGTGCCTTAGACGGCTGTGCCAGTCGGGAGGCCCTCCATTTCTTTTTTTATACTTAAAAATTCCCCAGTCCTTAATGATTACAAGCATACCTATAACATGATGCAGCCACCACTATGCTTGAAAATATGGAGAGCAGTACTAAGTAATAATGTGTTGTATTGGATTTGCCCCAAACACTATATATTCAGGACAAAAAAATATTTTTTGCAGCCTTAGTTTAGTGCCTTCTTGAAAACAAGATGCATGTTTTGGAATGTTTTTTATTCTGTACAGGCTTCATTCTTTTCACTCTGTAATTTAGATTAAGATTGTGGAGTAATTCAACTCTGAAAAAAAAGAAACGTCTCTTTTTCAGGTCCCTGTCTTTCAAAGATAATTCGTAAAAATCCAAATAACTTCACAGATCTTCATTGTAAAGGGTTTAAACACTGTTTCCCAAGCTTGTTCAATGAACCATAAACAAGTTATTTAACATGCACCTGTGGAACAGTTGTTAAGACACTAACAGCTTACAGACAGTAGGCAATTAAGGTCACAGTTATGAAAACTTAGGACACTAAAGAAGCCTTTCTACTGACTCTCAAAAACACKAAAAGAAAGATGCCCAGGGTCCCTGCTCATCTGCGTTAACGTGCCTTAGGCATGCTGCAAGGAGGCATGAGGWCTGCAGATGTGGCCAGAGCAATAAATTGCGATGTCCGTACTGTGAGACGCCTAAGACAGCGCTACAGGGAGACAGGATGGACAGCTGATCGTCCTCGCAGTGGCAGACCACGTGTAACAACACCTGCACAGGATCGGTACATCCGAACATCACACCTGCGGGACAGGTACAGGATGGCAACAACAATTGCCCGAGTTACACCAGGAACGCACTATCCCTCCAACAGTGCTCAGACTGTCCGCAATAGACTGAGAGAGGCTGGACTGAGGGCTTGAAGGCCTGTTGTAAGGCAGGTCCTCACCAGACATCACCGACGACAACGTTGCCTATGGGCACAAACCCAGCGTCGCTGGACCAGACAGGACAGGCAAAAAGTGCTCTTCATTGATGAGTCGCGGTTTTGTCTCACCGGGGGTGATGGTCGGATTCGCGTTTATTGTCGAAGGAATGAGCGTTACACAGAGGCCTGTACTCTGGAGCGGGATCGATCTGGAGGTGGAGGGTCCGTCATGGTCATGGGCGGTGTGTCACAACATCATCAGACTGAGCTTGTTGTCATTCCAGGCAATCTCAACGCTGTGCGTTACAGGGAAGACATCCTCCTCCCTCATGTGGTACCCTTCCTGCAGGCTCGTCCTGATATGACAATGCCACCAGCCATACTGCTCGTTCTGTGCGTGATTTCCTGCAAGACAGAAATGTCAGTGTTCTGCCACGGCCATCGAAGAGCCTGGATCTCAATCCCATTGAGCATGTCTGGGACCTTTTGGATCGGAGGGTGAGGGCTAGGGCCATTCCCCCAGAAATGTCCAGGAACTTGCAGGTGCCTTGGTGGAAGAGTGGGGTAACATCTCACAGCAAGAACTGGCAAATCTGGTGCAGTCCATGAGGAGGAGATGCACTGCAGTACTTAATGCAGCTGGTGGCCACACCAGATACTGACTGTTACTTTTGATTTTGATCCCCCCTTTGTTCAGGGACACATTCTTCCATTTCTGTTAGTGACATGTCTGTGGAACTTGTTCAGTTTATGTCTGAGTTGTTGAATCTTGTTATGTTCATACAAATATTTACACGTTACGTTTACTGAAAATACCGCAGCTGACAGTGAGAAGACGTTTCTTTTTTTGCTGAGTTTACAATGTTGTTGATACATCCTCAGTTTTTCTCCTATCACAGCCATTAAACTCTGTAACTGTTTTGAAAGTCACCATTGGCTTCATGGTAAAATCCCTGAGCAGTTTTTTTCCTCTACGGCAACTGAGTTAGGAAGGACGCCTGTATATTTGTAGTCACTGGSTGTATTGATATACTCTTAGAAAAAATGTGTATTTGAAATTTCTACACATCTACCAATAGGTGCCCTTCTTTGCGAGACATTTTAAAACCTTCGTGGTCTTTGTGGTTGAATCTGTGTTTGTAATTCACTGCTTGACTGAGGGACCTTACAGATAATTGTATGTGTGGGGTACATAGATGAACACTATTATTGCAGACAGAGTGAGTCCATGCAACTTATGTGACTTGTTAAGCAAATGTTTACTCCTGAACTTATTTAGGCTTGCCATAACAATGGGGTTGAATATTTATTGACTCAAAACATTTCAGTTTTTATATTTTTTATAATTTGTAACATTTTTGCGAAAAACAGAATTCCACTTTGACATTATGAGGTATTGTGTGTAGGCCAGTGACATAACATCTCAATGTAATTCATTTTGAATTCAGGCTGTAACTCAACAAAAGTTTGAAAAAGTCAAGGGGTGTGAATACTTTCTGAATTTCCTGTATATGTATGATCTACACTGAGTGTGCAAAACATTTAGAACACCTGCTCTTTCAATTACATACACTGACCAGGTGAATCCAGGTGAAAGCTATGATCCCTTATCTCTTTTTAAGCCTTGAGACAATTGAGACATGGATTGTATATGTGTGCCATTCAGAGGGTGAATGGGCAAGAAACGAATTGTATGTACTTTTGAACGGGGTATGGCAGTAGGTGCCAGGCGCACCGGTTTGTGTCAAGAACTGCAATGCTGCTGGGGTTTTCATGCTCAACAGTTTCCCGTTGGGTATCAAGAATGGTCCATCACCCAAAGGACATCCAGCCAACTGGACACAACTGTGTATAGCGCTGTGGCGGTCATGACATTTTGTCAGCTAGTGATTGTCAAACAAATAACTGCCGGTCTCACGGTAATTGACCGTTAATTAACGTAAACATGTTTAGCATCTCCTGGCTTCCATGCATAGCCTGCATGCCACTGATGCAGACCTATGGAACATCTACATTTTTAAAGTTTAATAAATCCATGTAATATAGCCTACACTATCACATTAAATCCATTATTTATTTTAGACTGGTCTAAAGAAACATGATATGAAGGAAATGTAGTCTATTTCAGAAGAACAGAATAGCATACTCTGWGTTGTCCTTATGTTAGGCCCTGATCTGACTATGCATATGGCTGTGGGCTACACTTGTTCATTTAGCAGACAAGATTTGCTTAGAATTCCGTGGCATTATTTTATAGTATGAAGAATACAATTGAACATAGCTGAATAAAATATAAAGGATATTTTCTCCATAACGATTTGAGGGAGTGCGCACATGCGGCTATTCTGTGTTGAGCGGTTAACAAAGAAAAAGGTCCTCCTATATGCTTCATTTAGAGTTATTTATGCAAACTTTAGTTGTGATACAAACGTTGGGCTGTATGTTTTGATTTTTAATAGATTCTAAAGCTGCATGATGCGACTCTAATGATGATTTTAAAAATGTCACATGAAAGGCATGAGCTTTGATTTGTGTCTTGTGAAGGCTGCACACACTTCATCAGTCTGTCATTCACAATGTGACAAAAACCTGATCATATTTTCACCAGGCCTTGATGGTTCCCGGCGGCATCCCCTTGTGTGGCTGTAATGCCCCATAAAACATACATGTATTTTGCGGCCAAAGTAGCCGTTGTGCCCTTGGGCTGAATATAATAATTATAATTCCCTTCTCCTGGCAGCAGCACTCCAAAGCACCTCTCACTCACATGACTCTCTCAGATATCTCAATTCTTATTAGCCAATGCCTGTCACGCGATCGGTTCTTCTCTCAGGCATCTGAGAGAAGTGCAACTGCGCGCATCCCTCTTATCGAATTCCGATGTTAAAAAATATTGAAGATTTTAGAACTGTCCACATTTACTTTTCGTCAGCCAACAAGATGAGTAGGCGTAACGAACGGCAAAAGCACTAGTCTATGTCAGTCTACTATCCCCATAGTACAAAAGTTGACCTATTGTCAACTTCAATTTTTAAAAGCAATGAGGCTGATGCAACAGATCAGAACGTTTAGCTTTTAATATTGATAAACTATTAGGCTATTTCTTCACATTATAAGCTCAGCAATGCACACACGGCAGTAGGCTGTAAGCGCGAATGTTTCAAAATGCAATCAATTAGCAGGAAAACACTATTCTCAAAAGTGACCGCAAATGCGATTATGCGTGTAATGCTTTTATTATAAAGGTGCATTTTTAAGGTGAAAATGATCTTCCCCAAACTTGAAACTGACGCGCCGCCTATGTATGCCAGTTAGGATCTACAGTCGTGGCCAAAAGTTTAGAGAATGACACAAATATTAATTTCCACAAAGTTTGCTGCTTCAGTGTCTTTAGATATTTTTGTAAGATGTTACTATGGAATACTGAAGTATAATTACAAGCATTTCATAAGTGTCAAAGGCTTTTATTGACAATTACATGAAGTTGATGCAACGAGTCAATATTTGCAGTGATGACCCTTTTTTTTCAAGACCTCTACAATCCGCCCTGGCATGCTGTCAATTAACTTCTGGGCCACATCCTGACTGATGGCAGCCCATTCTTGCATAATCAATGCTTGGAGTTTGTCAGAATTTGTGGGTTTTTGTTTGTCCACTCACCTCTTCAGGATTGACCACAAGTTCTCAATAGGATTAAGGTCTGTGGAGTTTCCTGGCCATGGACCCAAAATATCGATGTTTTGTTCCCCAAGCCACTTAGTTATCACTTTTGCCTTATGGCAAGGTGCTCCATCATGCTGGAAAAGGCATTGTTCGTCACCAAACTGTTCCTGGATGGTTGGGAGAAGTTGCTCTCGGATGATGTGTCGGTACCATTCTTTATTCAAAGCTGTGTTCTTAGGCAAAATTGTGAGTGCGCCCACTCCCTTGGCTGAGAAGCAACCCCACACATGAATGGTCTCAGGATGCTTTACTGTTGGCATGACACAGGACTGATGGTAGCGCTCACCTTGTCTTCTCCGGACAAGTTTTTTTCCGGATGCCCCAAACAATCGGAAAGGGGATTCATCAGAGGAAATGACTTTACCCCAGTCCTCAGCAGTCCAATCCCTGTACCTTTTGCAGAATATCAGTCTGTCCCTGATGTTTTTCCTGGAGAGAAGTGGCTTCTTTGCTGCCCTTCTTGACACCAGGCCATCCTCCAAAAGTCTTCGCCTCACTGTGCGTGCAGATGTACTCACACCTGCCTGCTGCCATTCCTGAGCAAGCTCTGTACTGGTGGTGCCGTGATCCCGCAGCTGAATCAACTTTAGGAGAAGGTCCTGGCACTTGCTGGACTTTCTTGGGCACCCTGAAGCCTTCTTCACAAAAATGTAACCGCTCTCCTTGAAGTTCTTGATGATCCGATAAATGGTTGATTTAGGTGCAATCTTACTGGCAGCAATATCCTTACCTGTGAAGCTCTTTTTGTGCAAAGCAATGATGACGGCACGTGTTTCCTTCCAGGTAACCATGGTTGACAGAGGAAGAACAATGATTCCAAGCACCACCCTCCTTTTGAAGCTTCCAGTCTGTTATTCGAACTCAATCAGCATGACAGAGTGATCTCCAGCCTTGTCCTCGTCAACACTCACACCTGTGTTAATGAGAGAATAACTGACATGATGTCAGCTGGTCCTTTTGTGGCAGGGGTGAAATGCAGTGGAAATGTTTTTTGGGAATTCAGTTCATTTGCATGGCAAAGAGGGACTTTGCAATTAATTTAAATTCATCTGACCACTCTTCATAACATTCTGGAGTATATGCAAATTGCCATCATACAAACTGAGGCAGCAGACTTTGTGAAAATTAATATTTGTAATTCTCAAAACTTTTGGCCACGACTGTACACTGGTTGTAAAGCGGATTAATGTGCTTAATGTTAAGAAGGTATTTGGCCACTTTTAAAAACATATAGGCCTATGGGCTAGGCTACATGAGCTAAACGACTATGATTTTTAAAAAGTCGGGGGAAAAAGGCATGCTCTGTTTATTACCTTACTGCACACGCTGGGCATCATTCAAGTGATAATACATCACTCAGGCTAATATTGTCACCCATCAGACTATTCTTAATTTCATATTTCTTTACATAGCCTATACTAAATAATATACAAGTGCCTTCGGAAAGAATTCAGACCCCTTGACTTTTTCCTCATTTTGTTAGGTTACAGTCTTATTCTAAAATGGATTCTTGTTTTTTAAATTCTTATTCTTGTTTTTTCCCCCTCATCAAACTACTCACATAATGACAAAGCAAAAACAGGTCTTTAGACAATTTTGCTAATCAATATATAAAATAAAAAATGTAATATCACATTTACATAAGTATTCAGACCCTTTACTCAGTACTTTGTTGAAGCACCTTTAACAGCAATTGCAGCCTCGAGTCTTCTTGGGTATGACACTACAAGCTTGGCACACCTGTATTTGGGGAGTTTCTCCCATTCTTCTCTGCAGATCCTCTCAAGTTCTGTCAGGTGGGATGGGGAGCGTTGCTGCACAGCTATTTTCATGTCTCTCCAGAGATGTTCGATCGTGTTCAAGTCCGGGCTCTGGCTGGACCACTCAAGGACATTCAGAGACTTGTCCCGAAGCCACTCCTGCGTTGTCTTGGCTGTGTGCTTAGGGTCAATGTCCTGTTGAAAGGTGAACCTTCGCCCCAGTCTGAGGTCCTGAGCGCTCTGGAGCAGGTTTTCATCAAGGATCTCTCTGTACTTTACATTGTTCATATTTCGCTCGGTCCTGACTCGTCTCCCAGTCCCTGCCGCTGAAAAACATCGCCACAGCATGATGCCTCCACCACCGTGCTTCACCGTAGGGATGGTGCCAGGTTTCCTCCAGACGTAACACTTGGCATTCAGGCCGAAGAATTCAATCTTGGTTTCATCAGACCAGAGGATATTGTTTCTCATGGTCAGAGAGTCTTTAGGTGCCTTTTGGCAAACTATTGAGGAGTGGCTTCTGTCTGGCCACTGTACCATAAAGGCCTGATTGGGGTAGGCCTGCAGAGATGGTTGTCCTTCTGGAAGGTTCTCCCATCGCCACAGAGGTTCTCTAGATTGCTCAGTTTGGCCGGGCGGCCAGCTCTAGGAAGAATCTTGGTGGTTCCAAACTTCTTCCATTTGGATTACATTGTGTCTGGATATCCTTTGGATGTGTTGTGGTAATTCTAACCGAAAGGAGAGACAGTATTCTTCAAAACAACTTTATTATAAGATTTGCAAAAATGAAGCAATCAATAACAACCACTCAACACTCAAAGACTTTTCGTTAGGAAAGCCGGGGTAGGCCGTCATTGTAAATAAGAATTTGTTCTTAACTGACTTGCCTAGTTAAATAAGGGTTCAATTTAAAAAGCTGATTTCGTTTGTCTATGCTGATTTAAGATAGCTGACGTTACCACCATTTTCGGTTCCTTTCTGCATGTTTCCACACATCTAAGTTCTTGCAGATTGAGAAAACAGGATGTCACACACTGCAGTCGCACCCACACAAGACAAGCCTGTATCAAAATACTAACAAATGACAATGGACAATTCTCTTAATTAAACAACATAATGAGTATTTAAATAATTTCCTCTACAGGTGAAAGACCATTCTTGATACACACGGGAAACTGTTGAGCATGAAAAATCAAGCAGCGTTGCAGTTCTAGACACACTCAAACCAGTGCACCAGGCACCTACTACCATAACCCGTTCAAGGGCACTTAAATCTTTTGATCTCTGAATGGCACACATACACAATCCATGTCTCAATTGTCTCAAGGGTTAAAAATCCTTCTTTAAACTGTCTCCTCCCCTTCATCTACACAGATTTGAAGTGGATTTTAAAAACCCTTGAGTCGATGTCCGTGCCCCCGTGAACATCTAATTAGCATGATAAAAAAATCTCCAGGTGTAAAAATCCTTCTCCTTCTGGATTGAAGTGGATTTAACAGGTGACATCAATAAGTGATCATAGCTTTCACATGAGCTGTAATCAAATACCCATACTAACATACTGTATACTACATACTTAATGATACAGCGGCAAGAAAAAGTATGTGCACCCTTTGGAAATACCTGGATTTCTGCATAAATTGGTCATAAAATTAGATCTGATCTTCATCTAGGTCACAACAATAGACAAACACAGTCTGCTTAAACTAATAACACACAAGCAATTATACGTTTTCATGTCTTTATTGAACTCACCGTGTAAACATTCACAGTGCAGGGTGGGAAAAGTATTGAACCCTTGGATTTAATATCTGGTTGACCCTCCTTTGGCAGCAATAACTTCAACCAAATGTTTTCTGTAGTTGCGGATCAGACCTACACAACGGTCAGGAGGAATTTTGGACCATTCATCTTTACAAAACTGCTTCAGTTCAGCAATATTCTTGGGATGTCTGGTGTGAACTGCTCTCTTGAGGTCATGCCACAGCATCTCAATTGGGTTGAGGTCAGGACTCTGACTGAGCCACTACAGAAGGCATATTTTCTTCTGTTGAAGCCATTCTGTTGTTGATTTACTTCTGTGCTCGTTGTCCTGTTGCATCACCCAACATCTGTTGCGCTTCAATTGGCAGACAGCCTAACATTCTCCTGCAAAATGTCTTGATAAACTTGGGAATTCATGTGTCCGTCGATGATAGCAAGCTGTCCAGGCCCTGAGACAGCAAAGCAGCCCCAAACCATGATGCTCCCTCCACCATACATTACAGTTGGGATGAGGTTTTGATGTTCGTGTGCTGTGCCTTTTTTTCTCCACACATAGTGTTGTGTGTTCCTTCCAAACAACTCAACTGTAGTTTCATCTGTCCACAGAATATTTTTCCAGTAGTGCTGTGGAACATCCAGGTGCACTTTTGCAAACTTCAGACATGCAGCAATGTTTTTTTTGGACAGCAGTGGCTTCTTCCATGGTGTTCTCCCATGAACACCATTCTTGTTTAGTATTTTAAGTATCGTAGACTTGTCAACAGAGATGTTAGCATGTTCCAGAGATTTCTGTAAGTTTTTAGCTGACACTCTAGGATTCTTCTTAACCTCATTGAGCATTCTGCGCTGTGCTCTTGCACTCATTTTGCAGGACGGCCACTCCTATGGAGAGTAGCAACAGTGCTGAACTTTCTCCATTTATAGACAATTTGTCTTACTGTGGACTGATAAAAAAAATCAAAAATCAAATTTATTTATAAAGCCCTTCTTACATCAGCTGATATCTCAAAGTGCTGTACAGAAACCCAGCCTATAACCCCAAACAGTAAGCAATGCAGGTGTAGGCTGAACATCAAGGCTTTTAGAGATACTTTTGTAACCCTTTCCAGCTTTATGCAAGTCAACAATTCTTAATCTTAGGTCTTCTGAGATGTCTTTTGTTCGAGGCATGGTTCACATCAGGCAATGCTTCTTGTGAATAGCAAACTCAAATGTTGTGACTGTTTTTTATAGGGCACGGCAGCTCTAACCAACATCTCCAATCTCGTCTCATTAATTGGACTCCAGGTTAGCTGACTCCAAGTCATTAGCCTAGGGGTTCACATGCTTTTCCCAAACTACACTGTGAATGTTTAAATGATGTATTCAATATACACAAGAAAAATACAATAATTTGTGTCTTATTAGTTTAAGCACACTATGTTTGTCTGTTGTCTTATGTAGAAATCCAGGTAATTCCAAAAGGTTCACATACTTTTTCTTGCCATTGTATACTACATACTATATACTATTAGTTCATTTTAGTACACCATAAACTAACGGTATCCTTTCAGTTGAGCGAGCAAGCCCTTCGCCCGTCTACCGGAAGTTTATGCTGTTGCTATGCAACTTCTTGTAAGCTTGTTAGCATAACAAATTACTAGCTAGACATCTTATAACCAGTGGTGGTAAAAATACTCAAATCTCCTACTTGAGTAAAAGTAAAGATACCTTAATAGAAAATGACTCACGTAAAAGTGAAAGTCACCCAGTAAAATACTACTTGAGTAAAAGTCTAAAAGTATTTGGTTTTAAATATACTGTCACGCTCGTRGAAAGGAGTGGACCAAGATGCAGCGTGATATGTTTCCATCCTTTTATTAGGAAGAGAACACTTCAAAGAACAAAAACAACAAAACGAACAAACGAAACGTGAAGCTATAATACTGCTCACAGGCAACTATACATAGACAAAATCCCACGAAGCACAAATGGCTGCCTAAATATGATCCCCAATCAGAGACAACGATAAACAGCTGCCTCTGATTGGGAACCATAACAGGCCAACATAGACATATAAACCCCTAGATGACCCACCCTAGTCACACCCCGACCTAACCAACAGAGAATAAAAAGCTCTCTATGGTCAGGGTGTGACATATACTTAAGATTCAAAAGTAAAAAGTATGAATAATAAAACATTCCTTATATTAAGCAAACCAAAAAGCACAATAATTTTTATTTATTTTTATTACGGATTGCCAGTCACACTCCAACACTCAGACAAAGCATTTGTGTTAAGTGAGTCCGCCAGATTAGAGGCAGTAGGGATGTTCTCTTGTGCGAATTGGACCATTTTCTGTCCTAAGCATTCAAAATGGAACTAGTGCTTATGGGTGTCAGGGAAAGTGTATGGAGTAAAAAGTACATCATTTTATTTCGGAATGTAGTGAAGTAAAAGTTGTCAAAAATATAAATAGTTAAGTACAGATACTCCAAAAAACGACTTAAGTAGCACTTTAAAGTATTTTTACTTAAATACTTTACACCACTGCTTATGACTTCATTAACAATACCCATTAAGAACACACAACCACTATACCACTTAGCTAAGAATGACCTGAATAATCAAGTCAATAGATTGTGTTTATAAAGCCACTGTGGTTATCTACTCCAATTTCAGAGCACTCTCGTCTGAGTGTGCCAGAGCGCGGGAATAACTGACACATTTACACAACACCCGTTTAATATGGTCGGTGTCAGTAAACAATTGGCCCAGCGTCGTACGGGTTTGGCTGGAGTAGGCCGTCATTGTAAATAAGAATTTGTTCTTAACTGACTTGCCTAGTTAAATATTCGTTAAATAAAAAATAAAAGCGTAATCAAAAAAGCGTAATTAAATTGTTGCTAACAACACAGTTACAGTCAACAACACTCTGGATAGCATAAAAACAGCCTAACCAGCTCACCTAGGGCGAGTAAAATGGTCAGAGTGAGCTGTTCTCTCATTTGTGTCTGGAAGTAGCTAGCAAGCCAGCCAACGTTATCCAGTTAGCTTGGGTGCTTAACTGAGGTCAGAACGCTCTGATCAACCCTACTCCTCGGTCAGAGTACAGTGTGCGCTCTGACGCTCCTAATTTAGAATAGACAATCTGACAACGCTCTGAATTTACGGACACCCAGAGCGAAATCTGGCACTCAAGATTGAATTGATGAACACACCCTTAGAAGCCAACTAACATTAGGTAGCTAGCTAACATACAGGTACATACTGCTGTAATTATATGCTATGCGGTTTGTAAGGATAGCGTAGTTTACAAATTGTCAGCCAACGTAAATGAACTTATTCGAAAAGTAATTACTTATTACATTGGTCAACATTTTCTTAACATTTGTCATAATTAGATAAAGCAATACATTTGTATCGGCTCTCGTCGGACTTCGTCAGCATATTTTCCGCCATTTTCTTCAAATCTGAAAATGTTGTGAACCACGCCCATTTCCGGATGAATTGCATTATGGGCCATAAAAGCACGTAAATAGTGTCCACTGGTCGTATACTTCTTATTTTGGAGAATGTAGTACGACATCTGTGAACTTTTGGCATACTAACTATACCCATACTACGCCCAATAAGCATACTACATACTCAATGTATGTCACAAATAGTACCTTTAGTGTGGTTAGTATGAGTATTCGAACACAGCTCTGGATTCACCTGGTCAGTCTATGTCATGGAAAGAACAGGTGACCCCAATGTTTTGTACACTCAGTGTAGTTTGTAATGCCTAGCCTCCTGGCTAGTGGCTACTGTGACATTCACGGTACTTTTAAGCTGCGAAGAAAGAACGTGAATCGAACCCTCTCGGCTCGTGACATTCCCTTTGCTAATGTGAATTGAAAAGTGTATGTTCATATTATGTAAATTTACATTTCAGACCGATAATGCCATTCATTGAGAATAAGAAAGAGCCTCTTCACAATTTACTCACACTTTACTTTTCATAAAAATACTATCGGCTACACATATTACTCAAATGTAAACTCACGTACTTGCTATGTCTCGACCGCTACCTCGGAAGGTAGTGTAGACACTCGCTCGACAGTTGCCCGGCTTGAAGCAGGGCAGTGTAAACAGAATTGTCTTGTTGAGTCAACACTCCTACAGTATAAATGGTAATAGCAGAACAATGGTTTTGAAACAGCTGAAATGTATAGACATTTTCCTAATAGTTGAGACTTGTTTTATTGAGTTTTTAACTTAAATTGAAGTAACATGCTGTTACATTCTGAAATTGTTGCAGTAGCTGCAGGCTGCACTGAGCCATGTAAAGCTCCACCACTAAAACCTGTAAAATGTAGATTATACAAATAGGATATCTTTGTTTTATTTGTAACCAGTGTTGCCAATTTAGCAACTTTTTCGCTATATATAGCAAGTTTTATATAGCAAGTTTTCAGACTCCTCCAGCGACTTCTATTGGTAAAAGATTCTAGCGATAAATTCAGTTGCTTTTCAGGCTGCCTTTGGGGAGTTTTGACACAGAGGGTTTATATGGTTTTGATTGCATTTAGCGACTTTAACCCACTCAATTATGCCAAAAACGAGAGTGGGAGAAGGTGTCTGTGCAACAGAAGTCACAGCACACGCACTGGGGATGGGTTGTGCGGCGGGAGAGGGGGCGAAAACGCTATGTCGGTGGGAGCAAGGCAAAGTGGTGCTGTGATGTCGTCGCGGCAACACCAAAACGTAATCAAGGGGCCAATAGCGGGTCTCACTGAAAAAACGTTGGCAACACTGTTTGTAACATTGTGTAGAGATTTCAAAGGTTGCACCGCAAGTTCCAGAGTGGTGGGGGGGCACTGTTTTCCTTGGGCTCAGATTTCTTCCTGGTCTGGTAGTAGGTGACCTAAAGGCTACTACTACACAGAATACGCAAACGGCGCGAAGGAATGTAATGCAATGTCGTTTTTCGTCACAAAAGTGCTCTCTGAAATTCGACTAACTCCTGTGCCACACGAGAACTGTAACGCGCGGCATCATCTCTTCCGTAGCGGGCAGTGTTGTGTAGGCAATGAAGGTTGCTTGGTTCCTTCATCTGATCAACAGTATAGGCTATGCATCAAAGAAGCCTATTTTGCATTGACAAGCAAATATAATCTCAACTACTGTTCAAACAATGAACCAAACAACATTTAACCTTAATAGAATCCACACAAAATTGCATTTTGTTTAGAAGTAATAACTAGTGATTACAGGCTATTATGAAATGGTAGAAACTGCTGTAGCCAACTAACGTTAGCTAGTCATCTAGCATTCTTCTCCGTGACCAAAACATGACGTTCTATTTTTAGCTGATAGGGGAATGAATACACAAGCAGCATATAAAACTGGGATACTGTTTTAGGTTACAACGGCAAGTATAAGAATATTTGTCAGGGATATATTTGTTATTATTAATCAGATTTTTTTTAAATCCCACGTGCACGCATGTAGATCAACATAATGGAGCTTGTAGTAACCTTGACCAACTCCGGACCCTAGTTCCAGCGTAGTTCTAGCGTATGACATAGTCATAAATTACCAGTAAACATTTTTTTAAATATCAGGTCATAAGGTTTTTCAAAAATCCTGGAAAAACTCCTGGCCCTAGGGAGGGTGGAAACATTAAAACACTTTACACAGGCAGAGACAATAACTGCGAATGGACACAAACGAACTTGGCTGAGCAGGCTGTATGCTGCAGGATTGCATGGTTTAGGGCTGTGCATCTGTAATTAAAAAGATACTCATACTGTATGTCATCACTATTGTGTTGATCGATTAATTCCAGCCAATCATTTTCGATTAAATAGGCCTAGGTAGCCTAGCCACCCGAAGTGTGAATATAAACCAAATTTGACCACAGTCACATTTTGTCAGAACACAAATCATTTGGCCAATTTTAGGCTATAAATACATAGTTTATGCCAGTTTCCCCAGATGGGATCAGAGACAATAGGCTTCTCTAGGCTATCTGGATCTGGTCTTATCTATTTCATAATTATTATTGTTTTTTAAAAATAAAATATGTATTTTACCACAATTTCCTCAAAATTCTCATTATCGCAACAATCCAAAAAAGTAATAAACAAATCAATTGCTAATGTTTTTTTTTTACATTACTCTCCTAATGAAAATGCCTGAGTTAAAAACAACACTGAAAATAAAAATAAAACATTTAATTATAAGACATTAGACATTTTAGTAATGAGAAGGCCAAGTGGGGGTGTTTGAGAACAAGAACATTCTGAAGGCATATACACAAATACATTAGCTTCTACTCCTCTAGATGATGCATCATGGGTGAATAAAACTTTATTTAAAAACTGATTGTAGTTTTTACAGGAACTTTAACAAGTGTTGTGGTAATGAGATGTCGTTTTTTACAGGAATTTGAACAATTGTTATGGTAATGTGGCTCAGTTGGTAGAGCATGGCGCTTGCAACGCCAGGGTTGTGGGTTCATTCCCCACGGGGGGACCAGGATGAATATGTATGAACTTTCCAATTTGTAAGTCGCTCTGGATAAGAGCGTCTGCTAAATGACTTAAATGTAAATGTAAAATGTTTGTGACTGTGGTTCAACAGGTGTTCATTGTGGAGGCCGCAGGCAGGAGGCTGCTCCTCCTCATTGGGTTTGGGATCTGCTGTGTGTCCTGTGCTCTCCTCACTGTGGCACTCACCTTCCANGGGGACCAGGATGAATATGTATGAACTTTCCAATTTGTAAGTCGCTCTGGATAAGAGCGTCTGCTAAATGACTTAAATGTAATGTAAATGTAATGAGACACATGTCCACAGACACTATTTGTACGTGATAAATATTATATTTTCATGTAAAATTCAACTAGTATACAATTTTATGGTCGAACTGTAGCAACATATTTTGTGCTTTATTCAAATCAGTTAGGTCTTTCTAAATTAACATTTTATAAAATGACCCAAGCAATTTAATCCGGACTCATTTCGGCAATGAAAATCTGGGGAGAAAATGTGCAAAATTCAGGCATACATGTAAAATGTATTTAAAATAAGACACTTCGCCAAAAACTAGACATCTTAGTTCCAAAAATGATAGTTGATTTTACAGATGCATCATGGTTTTTTTTCAACTCAATATGCTATAGACATGTTTAAAAATGGTTTCATGACAATCACCCATCTGCAGCTGTGGGTGTTATCAGTAGGCTACAGTTGATCAGATTGAAGCACAGACTAATTGTGCACGTTGACAAATCACGAGGCATATTTCTTTTATTTATTGGTGTCAGGTATGGACTTCCACATAAAACTTGTTGCAGTGAATTCACTTGTAACCATGTTTTCAGTCACAATTAGCTTTTACCACATGTACTGATTTGCATGATATTGATAAAAAATGAAGACAGGTTTGTTGTAAGGTAGTCCTTTTGTACTTTTATATTAGAATGAGAGCGTTAATCGTTCATTTTTGATAGGCTAACGTTACTTGATGAAGACATGCTGTTACAAAAGCAACTCTGTGCCTTTTTCTTGAAGCAAAAATGTAAGTGTAGCCTACAGATGAGAAAGTCAACCTTTTAATTGTCTGCATGTACATGCTTGTGAATTTTTGCCTTATTCAAGAGTGTAATAGGGTTTGGTTGTATTATTCAAGAGTGTAAAATGTTTTAAAAGAAAGGTTTGTCATTGTTAAATAGTTTGTGCTTACTGGCTAGTGGCTACTGTGATATTTACGGTCAATTTGAGCTGCAGACCAAGAATGTCACATGGCCAGCCACAATGAAAGGTTAAAGCAAGGATGTAATGTGAATGGAAAAGTAGCATTCTCTTTCTCCACCCTGCTCCTCAGACTCCTTCATATCTCCTAGTGGTAATGGGGCCTTTCTCTCTGTCCTACTTCTGTGTGTGGTGCATTTCAGGCCGGAAGCTGAGGGGAGCTGGCCCGCTGAAAGGAGTAGTGGAGGGGGGAACACAGGCACCCGGCAGAGAGAGGACTGGAGAGAGGGGAGGAGAGAGGACTGGAGAGAGGGAAGGAGAGAGGACTGGGGGACTACAGTTAGCCACCATTTCCCCACAGGCTCAATGTGAGGATCAATATTACCGTATGTGAGATATTTTTCTTAACCAGAATGTAATTTTTTCATATGAGCCCTAACAAAGAAAGCAGTTACAACTCAATTCAGAATTTACGACCAACCCTGGATGAAAGGCAGCACATATTTAGTCTCAACTTGTCTAATTTTGTCACATATCTCTTGTCTCAACTCATCTCATCTCATATCCCTCTCTGCAGGCTGTGCTGCTCTGCAGGCTCCCACTCTTGGCCCCTCCCCCAGCCTACGCCCCTCCCTCCTCAACGTCCTGAGTTCCATCGAGCCAGGAATGGTCAACGCAGGCCATGACACCTCCCAGCCAGACTGTTTCACCTCCCTACTGTCCAGCCTCAACGAGCTGGGAGAGAGACAACTTGTGTCTGTGGTGAACTGGGCTAAAGCCATGCCAGGTAAACCACTCTTCCTGTATCTTACTGTTACCTAACCACTACATGGTACCAACCCTCTAACCCTGTATCAATCAATCAATAATTTTATTTTATATAGCCCTTCGTACATCAGCTAATATCTCGAAGTGCTGTACAGACACCCAGCCTAAAACCCCAAACAGCTAGTAATGCAGGTGTAGAAGCACTAACCCTGTATCTTACTGTTACCTAACCACTACATGGTACCTACCCACTAACCCTGTATCTTACTGTTACCTAACCACCACATGGTACCAACCCACTAACCCTGTATCCTACTGTTACCTACCACTACATGGTACCAACCCAATACCCTGTATCTTACTGTTACCTAACCACTACATGGTACCAACCCTCTAACCCTGTATCTTACTGTTACCTAACCACTACATGGTACCAACCCTCTAACCCTGTATCAATCATCAATCAATTTTATTTTATATAGCCCTTCGTACATCAGCTAATATCTCGAAGTGCTGTACAGACACCCAGCCTAAAACCCAAAACAGCTAGTAATGCAGGTGTGAGAAGCACTGTATCTTACTGTTACCTAACCACTACATGGTACCACCCTCTAACCCTGTATCTTACTGTTACCTAACCACTACATGGTACCAACCCTCTAACCCTGTATCTTACTGTTACCTAACCACTACATGGTACCAACCCACTAACCCTGTACCTACTGTTACCTAACCACTACATGGTACCAACCCTCTAACCCTGTATTTCCTGTTACCTAACCACTACATGGTACAACCCTCTAACCCTGTATCTTACTGTTACCTAACCACTACATGGTACCAACCCTCTACCCTGTATCTTACTGTTACCTAACCACTACATGGTACCAACCCACTAACCCTGTATCCTACTGTTACCTAACCACTACATGGTACCAACCCTCTAACCCTGTATCTTACTGCTACCTAACCACTACATGGTACCAACCCTCTAACCCTGTATCTTACTGCTACCTAACCACTACATGTACCAACCCTCTAACCTGTATTTACTGTTACCTAACACTACACAGGTACCAACCCACTAACCCAGGTGGATAGAGAGAGTTGGGGTACAAACAGCTGGTCTGTGTGTGACTGATACCAGTGCTGTAGCCTCGGTTCCAGTTTTCTTTGTCCTCCCCCCAGAGGGGGCTCTACTCATAACTATTTTATTCTCCCTGCACTGTGGGTTTCAGAGAGCTGCATGTAGAAGACCAGATGTCAGTGATCCAGTCTTCATGGCTGGGGTTGATGGTGTTCTCTCTGTGTAGGTTTCAGAGAGCTGCATGTTGAAGACCAGGTGTCAGTGATCCAGTCTTCATGGCTGGGGTTGATGATGTTCTCTCTGTGTAGGTTTCAGAGAGCTGTATGTGAAGACCAGATGTCAGTGATCCAGTCTTCATGGCTGGGGTTGATGGTGTTCGCTCTGGGCTGGAGGTCTTACACAAACACAGACGCTAGAGAGCTCTACTTCGCTCCTGACCTCATCTTCAACGAGTGAGTACAACTATTGTCTTGCTGAATACAATATTGATAAATCTCTCTCTCTTTCTCTAGACAATAAATAAAAGGAAATAAACAATCCTAAATTAAGAATAAACATTATACTGACCCTCTCTCAACTTGTGACCCCCTCTCTCTCTCACCTTCTATCCTCTCTTTCTCTCACTTCTGACCCCCTCTCTCTCTCACCTTCTGATCCTCTCTTTCTCTCAACTTCTGACCCCTCTTCTCTCACCTTCTGATCCTCTCTTTTCTCTAACTTCTGACCCCCCTCTCTCTCTCACCTTCTGAGCCTCTCTTTCTCTCAACTTCTGACCCTCTCTCTCGCTCTCAACTTCTAACCCTCTGACTCTCTCTCTCAACTTCTGACCCTCTCTCTCGCTCTCCTCTCAACTTCTAACCCTTGACTCTCTCTCTCAACTTCTGATCCTCTCTCTCAACTTCTAACCCTCTGACTCTCTCTCTCAACTTCTGACCCTCTCTCTCGCTCTCAACTTCTAACCTCTGACTCTCTCTCTCAACTTCTGATCCTATCTCTCAACTTCTAACCCTCTGACTCTCTCTCTCAACTTCTGATCCTCTCTCTCAACTTCTGACCCTCTCTCTCTATCTCTCTCGCTCACCTTCTCACCCTCTCTCTCACCCTCTCTCACACCTTCTCACCCTCTCTCACACCTTCACCACTCCAGTCAGAGGATGCGTGTGTCCAGTATGTATGAACACTGTGTCCAGTTCCGTCTGCTGTCCCAGAGGTTCTGTATGCTCAGAGTCACCCAGGACGAGTTCCTCTGTATGAAGGCTCTGCTCCTCTTCAGCATCAGTGAGTCACATCACTGACACACTGACACACTGACACCAGGTGACTGTATCATTATCTGGGTCAATATCTGCTTATTTATTTGTGTCTGTTAGTCCCCGTGGAGGGTCTGAGGAATCAGAAGTGTTTTGACGAGCTGAGGATCTCTTACATCAAGGAGCTGGATCGTCTGGCCAGCTACCACGGAGAAAAACACCACACACAACGCCTGTTCCAGCTAACACAACTACTGGACTTCCTACACCCGGTAATATACACTAACCCTGACCTCTGACCCCTAACCAACACCTGTTACAGCTAACACAGCTACTGGACTACTTACACCCAGTAATATACACTAACCCTGACCTCTGACCCCTAACCTTTAACACGTATGTTGACATATCCCCCCCCCCCTTGTTCTCCACCCATCCACCCTCTTTCTCTCCCTCTCTCTCTTTCTTTCTCTCAGATTGTGAGGAAGCTGCACCAGTTCACCTATGATCTGTTTATCCAGGCCCAGTCTCTGCCCACCAGAGTCAGCTATCCAGAGATGATCTCTGAGATTGTCAGCGTTCACGTGCCCAAGATGCTCACAGGCATGGTTCAGCCAATCCTCTTTTCACATGGGACCTTGCTAGAGGGTCTTCCTATCACAATGCACCTTGCTAGAGGGTCTTCCTATCACAATGCACCTTGCTAGAGGGTCATCCCATCATAATTCATCCCAAAAGAGGGACAGACAATAACAAAACAATCTGCTAAACATTCAACCCAGGGTCCCCCATTGATTTTGTCAGTCTCTCTCACTCAGATATCATATCAACATGGCGTAAGTCCTGGCAAAATGTGTAGAATTGTAGAAAATTGGCTTTAAAACAGCAAGATTTTCTCTCCACCCCATTGCAAAATGTGTAGAATAGCATGAAATGTGTTTTAAAACCACAACATTTTCTCTCCACCTCATGGCAAAATGTGTAGAATTTCAGGAATATATGCTTTAAAACCACAGCATTTTCTCTCTGCCCCATGGCAAAATGTGTAGAATTTCAGGAATATATGCTTTAAAACCACAGCATTTTCTCTGCACCATGTCAAAATGTGTAGAATTTCAGAAAATGTACTTAAAAACTTCTCTTTTTTTGCCGTCAAGAGGGGGACACCTGAAATGTTTTACCCGCGAGGTGGGGGTAAACCTAGCCCTGGTTCTATATATCACAAAACACCTTGGAGGTTATAACTAAAACCTTGTTAGACACCCAACCATTTACTGTACATATCGATGACATCACATCAAGTCGCTTTTAGCATGCTAAGATGGCATCTCATGAGGGAGATTTATGTAGACATAACATGCACAGTTTGAGCTACTCCAGGAAGTGATGTTGCAGGCTAGCTCAGTGCCGCCCCTTTCAATGAGTATCTCAAGTGTAAATGATAGCCGACCGGGGTACTGCAGGCTGCCATAGCAACTCAATTATCCATATAACTTCTTTGTGTGATTTAAGAAAATAATAATATCGGTTCAAGGACATACATCTGTTGTAATAGAAGCAATTATCTGTAACATGATTGTCTTCAAATGTTTTTTGTTGTTTTTTTTCCTTTGAATATTGACCTGAAACCGCAACCATTTACTATAACGGGGGATCCTGCTTTCTGGAAAAAAACAGCCTGGTTTCAATGAGAGGTGGCAGTTGGTCTCCCCTGGGTCCTACACATACTCTTTTCTTTGCGCTTCTAGTCACTAGCCTGGAATCCAAACTGAATATCATTCTGTATTGTTCACTATCCTTCACTAACACTCACCAGAATGGATGCCATTGATTACGTTGGATCCCCTGTTCTCAAGCTGCGGTTTGATCCTGAATGTACATCTCAGATTGTTGTTTTTCTCTTTTACATTTCAGTTTACCATTATTTGCTCTTTCATAGTTTCAGCAAAATGTAGTAGTATATTACACAATATGTCAAAATAAGACATTCTTCTGAATTACACATCATTCATACTCTATAGACACAGACAAAGAGGTGCCTATAGCTGTTCATTTGACCTTTGTATATAACACCATATTAAGCACAAAGTGTACATGATTTCTGTAAATATGGAATGGATTATATGTTGCATATTCTATAAAAACAAATCAGACTTCTTTAAAATTCGATCTAAAACGAACAAATAAAACAATCTATATTCCACTTCACTTTGGTCCCTTGCTTTATTTAGTGTTTTCCAGGGTGTGTCCAGAGGTAAACAGGCATACAGGGTGTGTCCTGAGGTATACAGGCATACAGGGTGTGTCCAGAGGGAAACGGGCATACAGGGTGTGTCAGAGGAAACAGGCATACTGGGTGTGTCCAGAGGGAAACGGGAATGGGTGTGTCCAGAGGGAAGCGGGCATACATAGGTGTGTCCAGAGGGAAACGGGCATACGGGGTGTGTCCAGAGGGAAACGGGATACAGGGTGTGTCCAGAGGGAAACGGGCATACAGGGTGTGTCTAGAGGGAAAGGGAATACAGGGTGTGTCCAGAGGGAAACGGGCATACAGGGTGTGTCCAAAGAGGAAACGGGCATACAGGGTGTGTCCAGAGGGAAACGGGCATACAGGGTGTGTCAGAGGAAACGGGCATACAGGGTGTGTGAGGGAAACGGGCATACAGGGTGTGTCGAGAGGGAACGGGCATACAGGGTGTGTCCAGAGGGAAACGGGCATACAGGGTGTGTCCAGAGGGAAACGGGCATACAGGTTGTGTCCAGAGGGAAACGGGCATACATGGTGTGGTCCAGAGGGAAACGGGCATACAGGTGTGTCGAGAGGGAAGGGCATACAGGGTGTGTCAGAGGGAAACGGCATACAGGGTGTGTGCAGGGAACGGGCATACAGGGTGTGTCAGAGGGAAACGGGCATACAGGGTGTGTCCAGAGGGAAACGGCATACAGGGTGTGTCAGAGGGAAACGGGCATACAGGGTGTGTAAGAGGGAAACGGGCATACAGGGTGTGTCGAGGGGAACGGGCATACAGGGTGTGTCCAGAGGGAAACGGGCATACAGGGTGTGTCCAGAGGGAACGGGCATACAGGGTGTGTCAGAGGGAAACGGGCATACAAGGGTGTGGTCCAGAGGGAAACGGGATACAGGGTGTGTCAGAGGGAACGGGCTACAGGTGTGTTGAGGGAAACGGGCATACAGGGTGTGTCTAGAGGGAAACAGGCTAAGGGTGTGTCTAGAGGGAACGGGAATAAAGGGTGTGTCCAGAGGGAAACGGGCATACAGGGTGTGTCCAGAGGGAAACGGGCATACAGGGTGTGTCAGAGGGAAACGGCATACAGGGTGTGTCCAGAGGGGAAACGGGCATACAGGGTGTGTCTGAGGGAAAGGGCATACAGGGTGTGTCCAGAGGGAAACGGGCATACAGGTGTGTCAGAGGAAACGGCATTCAGGGTGTGTCCGAGGGAAAGGCTACAGGGTGTGTCTAGAGGGAAAAGGGCATACGGGTGTGTCCAGAGGGAACGAGCATACAGGGTGTGTCTAGAGGGAAACGGGCATACAGGGTGTGTCTAGAGGGAAACGGGCATACAGGGTGTGTCAGAGGGAAAGGGAATACAGGGTGTGTCAGGAGGGGAACGGGGATAACAGGTGTGTCTAGAGGAAACGGGCTACAGGGTGTGTCCAGAGGGAAAGGGCATACAGGGTGTGTCCGAGGGAAAAGCATACAGGGTGTGTCGAGAGGGACGGGCATCAGGGTGTGTCCAGAGGAAAACGGGCATACAGGGTGTGTCAGAGGGAACGGGCATACAGGGTGTGTCCAGAGGGAACGGGCATACAGGGTGTGTCCGAGAGGGAAACGGGCATAGGGGTGTGTCCAGAGGAACGGGCATACAGAGGTGTGTCCAGAGGGAAACGGGCATACAGGGTGTGTCCAGAGGGAAACGGGCATACAGGGTGTGTCCAGAGGGAAACGGGCATTACAGGGTGTGTCCAGAGGGAAACGGGGCATACAGGGTGTGTCAGAGGGAACAGGCTAAGGGTGTGTCAGAGGAAACGGGCATACAGGGTGTGTCTAGAGGGGCAGGCATACAGGGTGTGTCCAGAGGGAAAACGGGCATAACAGGGTGTGTCTAGAGGGAAACGGGAATACAGGGTGTGTCAGAGGGAAACGGGCATACAGGGTGTGTCCAGAGGGAAAGGGCATACAGGGTGTGTCAGAGGGAAAACGGGCATACAGGGTGTGCAGAGGACGGGCATACGGGTGTGTGCCAGAGGGAAACGGGCATACAGGGTGTGTCCAGAGGGAAACGGGCATACAGGGTGTGTCCAGAGGGAAACGGGCATACAGGGTGTGTCCAAAATAGAACCGTATAACTTATAGAGCACTACAGGAAACGGCAGAGAGAGCACGCCCCTATCCACATCGACCGCAGTGGAGAAGGTGAAAAGCTTCAAGTTCCTCAGCGTACACATCACAGACGATCTGAAATGGTCCACCCACACAGACAGTGTGGTGAAGAAGGCCGCAACAGCACCTCTTCAACCTCAGGATGCTGAAGAAATTCAGCTTGGCCCCTAAGACCCTCACAAACTTTTACAGATGCACAATTGAGAGCATCCTGTTGGGCTGTATCCCCGCCTGGTACGACAACTGCACCGCCCGCAACCGCAGGGCTTTCAGAGGGTGGTGTGGTCTGCACAACGCATCACCAGAGGCAAACTACCTGCCATCCAGGACACCTACACCACCTGATGTCACAGGAAGGCCATAAAGATCATCAAGGACAACAACCACCTGAACCACTGCCTGTTCACACCGCTATCATCCAGAAGGTGAGGTCAGTACAGGTGCATCAAAGCTGGGACCGAGAGACTGAAAAACAGCTTCTATCTCAAGGCCATCAGACTGTTAAATAGCCATTACTAGCCTGCTACCACCCAGTTACTCAACCCTGCACCTTATAAGCTGCTGCCCTATATACATAGACATGGAATCACTGGCCACTTTAATAATGGAACACTAGTCACTTGAATAATGTTTACATACTGCTTTACTCATTTCATATGTATTTACTGTATTCTAGTTAATGCCACTCTGACATTGCTCATCCTAATATGTATATATTTCTTAACTCCATTCTTTTACTTTAAATTTGTGTGTATTGTGAATTGTTAGATATTTTGCACTGTTGGAGCTAGGAACTCAAGCATTTCACTACACCCACAATAACATCTGCTAAATATGTGTACGTGACCAACACAATTTTATTAGATTTTTGAGTAGGGCCCATGTCCTGCACTATATAGGGTGCCAATTTCTTACTCAATCCCAGTCATTTTCCATGAAAAGCCTATATTTCTCATTCAGGTAAGGTGTTACTATCTATTGAAGTATTGAGCTTCTTTATCCTATCTGAGTTCACATTTCTATTTACCAAATAAATATTACCTCGCTAAGAAATCAGTGGCCTGATTCCAACAGGTGTGTTCTATTCAGTGAGGTGATATGGCTAAATAAAATAAAAAATAAAATATGTTCACAACGTTACAGATAGAAAGGAAGCAACACAATTCCCTATTTTACCTGAGAAACCATCATCTGTTCACCACAATACATTTATATCTCATTCTGTCAACAACAACAAAAACAACGACCGGGGCAGGTGGCCTAGTGGTTAGAGCGTTGGGCTCCGAAAGGTTGCTAGATCGAATCCCTGAGCTGACAAGGTAAACATCTGTCGTTCTGAACAAGGCAGTTAACCCACTGTTCCTAGTCCGTCATTGTGAATAAGAATTTGTTCTTAACTGACTTGCCTAGTTAAATAAACCAAAAATGTTGCATCCTGAACAGGCTGTTTATGGGTCTTGTAGTTTTCACTTCTCAGCCCGATAAGAGCCCACAGCAACATAATTTACAACAGCTTGTCTGAGCAGAGCACTTCAGTGATCAACTACAGCCACCTAGTGGACTGTAGTGTTACTGCAACAAGCAGCAAACGAAGACCAGCTGGCAATGCGACACAGTCTGCCACATTGATACCAACCGCATTAGTTCTACATGCTGGAATCATCATGAAAATACATAAATCATCCCGTGGCTTATAATGAAACTGTATTTTCTGATCTCATAACTTTCTTCATGTATTATTCATGAACATGCCTCAACAAACTCTTGCCCTCAATGTTTTATGTTGAAATACTGTATAAGAATATGGTTTAGGGCAGGCTCAAGCCCTAGGCTCTATATTCCAATAGTCTCGTTCAAAACAGTCACTGTCTACAAGTCTGTGGTTTTGTCCCAAATGGCACCCTTTATAGTGCACTACTTACCCTAACCCCTACATAGTGCACTACTTTTAACCAGGCCTCTGGTCGAAGTAGTACACTATATCGTGAATAGGGTGTAATTTGGGACGCACACTCCGACCAGTCTTAACCAGAACCAATGTCACATTGAATCGCTCTGATTCCTGTGGGTTTTAACAGTCCATCTAGTCTCTCAGGTTGTATGAAAAATGAAAAACATTCTTCTTTCTGTTAGTGAAATGTTTTAGTACATCTCTCCACAGCGAGGAGTGACATTACTCTGACTGAAAGCCACTAGTCTATTTTAGTTCATTGGATTGGATGTCCAAAAGACACCCACTGTAAAAAGCCCAGCTCTGTCAGAGGGAACTTCCTGCACTGCGGCCATGTTAAGTGTACGCACGCACACACACACCACACACACACACACACACACACACCACACACACACACACACCACACACACACACACCACACACACCACACACACACACACCACACACACACACACACACACACACACACCACACACACCACACACACACACACACACACACACACACACACACACACACACAGTCTTGTACAGCTAACCTTGTGGGGACATACAATTCAGTCCCATCAAAATCCTATTTTCCCTAACCCTAACCCTAAACCTAACCCTAATCCTAACCTGTACTCTTACCCTAACCCTAACCTAACCTAACCTTAACCTTAACCTAACCCTAACCCAAAAACCTAAACTTTATCCTAACCCTAAACCTAACCCTAGCTCCTAACCCTAACCCTACAACTAACCCTAGCTCTAACCTTAATATTTAACTTAATTCTAACCCTAACACTAATTCTAACCTTACCCTAAACCCCCTAGAAATAGCATTTGACCTTGTGGGGACTAACAAAATGTCCCCAGCTGGTCAAATTTTGTCGTTTACTATTCTTGTAGGGACTTCTGGTCCCCACAAGAATAGTTAAAACACGTCCCCAACACACACACACACACACACACACACACACACACACACACACACACACACACACACACACACACACACACACACACACACACACCACACACACACACACACACACACACACACACACACACACACACACACACACACACACACACACACACACAGTTCGTGCTCTAAACAACTCTCAACAACTATTTGTCTCCTCATAAATGACGCAGAACTGAGAGTGATCGAGCGCTGAAAAATCACTTATCTCTAAATATATTTTTTGCAACATTGCCCTTGTGGTTTGACTTTAAAAGGACTGGCATCTCGTACAGTTGAAATGATCAAAAATAGATGTGTTGACGTCGACAGTTGAACTTTTAGTTGTGATTCCATTTGATTTGCGTGTGTGTGTGGTCTCCCAGCCATTTCTACATCAATATTACATTACCACTGTAGTGGAGGTACTGGAGAGTAGAGACAAACATCATAATCACAAATAACTCTAGTCTTTTACATTCCTATTGGATGTATATTTATATACATATGAACACTTAAACCCAATGCTCACCAGAGTAGAACATGCAGTAGAAACAGAATCAATGTCCAAGGAGTTATTCTGACTGGTTATACACTACATGACCAAAAGTATGTGGACACCTGCTCGTCGAACATCTCATTCCAAAATCATGGGTATTAATATGAAGTTGGTCCCCCCTTTTGCTGCTATAACAGCCTCCACTCTTCTGGGAAGGCTTTCCACTAGATGTTGGAACATTGCTGCGGGGACTTGCTTCCATTCAGCCACAAGAGCATTGGTGAGGTCGGGCACTGATGCTGGGCGATTAGGCCTGGCTCTAAGTCGGCGTTCCAATTCATCCCAAAGGTGTTAGATGGGGTTGAGGTCATGGCTCTGTGCAGGCCAGTCAAGTTCTTCCACACCGTTCTCGACAAAGCATTTCTGTATGGACCTCACCTTTGTGAAAGGGGGCATTGTCATGCTGAAACAGGAAAGTGCCTTCCCCAAACTGTTGCCACGAAGTTGGAGGCACAGAATTATATAGAGTGGCATTGTATTCCATAGCGCTAAGATTTCCCTTCACTGGAACTAAAGAGCCTAGCCCGAACCATGAAAAACAGCCCCAGACCATTATTCCTCCTCCACCAAACGTTACAGTTGACACTATGCATTGGGGCATGTAGCGTTCTCCTGGTATCCGCTAAACCCAGATTCGTCCGTCAGACTGCCAGATGGTGAAGTGTGATTCATCACTCCAGAGTAGGTTTCCACTGCTCCAGAGTCCAATGGCGTGAGCTTTACACCACTCCAGCCGACGCTTGGCATTGCACATGGTGATCTTAGGCTTGTGTGCAGCTCTTCGGCCATTGAAACCCATTTCATGAAGCTCCCAACGAACAGTTCCTGTGCTGACGTTGCTTCCAGAGGCAGTTTGGAACTCGGTAGTGAGTGTTGTTGATTTTTACGCACTTCAGCACTCGGCGGTCCCGTTCTGTGAGCTTGTGTGGCCTACCACTTCGTGGCTGAGCTGCTGTTGCTCGTAGATATTTCCACTTCACAGTAAAAGCACTTACAGGTGACCAGGGCAGCTCTAGCAGGGCAGATATTTTACAAACTGACTTGTTGGAAAGGTGGTATCCTATAACAGTGCCACGTTGAAAGTCACTGAGCTTTTCAGAACAGGCCATTCTACTGGCAATGTTTGTTTATGGAGATTGCATGGCTGTGTGCTCTATTTTATACACCTGTCAGCAACGGGTGTGGCTGAAATAGCCGAATCCACTAATTTGAAGGGTGTCCACATACACTGTGTCTGTTAGTGGAAGAACTGTTCATCGGGAGCTTCATTAAATGGGTTTCCATGGCCGAGCAGCCACACATAAGCCTAAGATCACCAATGCCTTGCATCGGCTGGAGTGGTGTAAAGCTCGGCGCCATTGGACTCTGGAGCAGTGGAAACGCATTCTTTGGAGGGATGAATCACGCTTCACCATCTAGCAGTCTGACAAACTAATCTGGGTTTGGCGGACGCCAGGAGAACACTACCTGCCCGAACTGTAAAGTTTGGTGAAGGAGGAATAATGGTCTGGGGCTGTTTTTCATGGCTCGGGCTAGGACCCTTAGTTCCAGTGAAGGGAGATCTTAACCCTACAGCATACAAGTACCCTCAAAGCTCATCACTAAGCTAAGGACCCTGGGACTTAACACCCCCCTCTGCAACTGGATCCTGGACTTCCTGATGGGCCGTCCCCAGGTGGTAAGGGTAGATAACAACACATCTGCCACGCTGTTCCTCAACACGGGGGCCCCTTATGGGTGCGTGCTCAATCCTCTCCTGTTCTCCCTGTTCACTCATGACTGCATGGCCAGACACAACTCCAACACCATCATTAAGATTGCTGACGACACAACAGTGGTAGGCCTGATCACACGACAATGATGAGACAGCCTATAGGGAGGAGGTCATAGACCTGGCCATGTGGTGCCAGGATAACAGCCTCTCCCATAACGTGATCAAGACAAAGGAGATGATTGTGGACTACAGGAAAAGGAGGATCGAGCATGCCTCCATTCTCATCGACGGGGCTGTAGTGGAGAAGGTTGAGAGCTTCAAGTTCCTTGATGTCCACATCACCAACAAACTATCATGGTCCAAATAGACCAAGACAGTCGTGAAGAGGGCACAACAAAGCCTATTCCCCCTCAGGAGACTGAAAATATTTGGCATGTGTCCTCAGATCCTCAAAAAGTTCTACAAAAAGTTCTACAGCTGCACCATCGAGAGCATCCTGACTGGTTGCATCACTAGCTGGTATGGCAATTGCTCGGCCTCCGACCGCAAAGCACTACAGAGGATAGTGCGTACGGCCCAGTACATCACTGGGGTCAAGCTTCCTGCCATCCAAGACCTCTATACCAGGCGGTGTCAGAGGAAGGCCCTAAAAAGACTCCAGCCACCCTAGTCATAGACTGTTCATTCTTCTACCGCACGGGAAGTGGTACCGGAGCGCCAAGTCTAGGTCCTAGAGGCTTCTTAACTACTTCTACCCCCAAGCCATAAGACTCATAAGACTCTGAACAGCTAATCAAATGGCTACCCAGACTATTGGCGCACCCCCCCCCCCCTCGCTACTGTTATTTTACTGCTGTTCTTTAATTATTTGTTATTTAAATGTTTTACTTATCTATTTTATTTAACACTTACTTTTCTTAAAACTGCATTGTTGGTTAAGAGCTTGTAAGTAAGCATTTCACTGTAAGGTCTACACCTGTTGTATTTGGGTCATGTGACAAATAAGATTTGATTTGACATTCTAGACGATTCTGTGGCCCTATCCTGTTTCAGTATGACAATGCACAAAGAAAGGTTCATAAAGAAATGGTTTGTTTAGATGGGTTTGGAAGAACTTGACTGGCCTGCACAGAGCCATGACCTCAACCCCATCGAACACCTTTGGGATGAATTGGAACACCGACTGCAAGCCAGGCCTAATGGCCCCAACATCAGTGCCCGACCTCACCAATGCTCTTGTGGCTGAATGGAATCCAGTCCCTTCAGCAATGTTCCAACATCTAGTGGAAAGCCTTCCCAGAAGAGTGGAGGCTGTTATAGCAGCAAAGGGGGGGACACAACACCATATTAATACCCATGATTTTAGAATGAGATGTTCGATGAGCAGGTGTCCACATACTTCTAGCCATGTAGTGTACTAAAAAAGATGCAGTGTTATCAGACCTCGAATAATGCAAAGAAAACAAGTTGATATTCATTTTTAAACAACACAATAATGTTTTAACTTAGGAAGAGTTCAGAAATCAATATTTGGTGGAATAACCCTGATTTTCAATCACAGCTTTCATGCTCTCCACCAGTCTTTCACATTGATGTTGGGTGACTTTATTAGGGTTAGGACAATAATCTCACTAGACAATGTGATCGACATTTAGAGCACTTGACTTGGGGCCAAAAAATGACAATTATAAACCAAAGCAGCAGCACATAAAACAATAATGAGATTAACATCTACCCTCCGAATAACACAATATATATTGTGCGTCCAAAACAGCACCCTATTCCCTATATAGTGCACCAATGGGCCCTGGTCGAAAGTGGTGCACTTTATAGTGAATATGGTGCCATTTGGGACGCTGATCCTGGTTTACTGCGAGCAGAAAGCTGGTGTAACCCTACACTATGGCCAGGGCTCACAGAGCTGTGGAATGGTAATAAACAGGGGACTATTGGGACTATTACCACAACCCAGTCCATTAACAACCAATTAACAGACTATTACTATTTCACCAGACAGCCCCTCTCATCTCACTGTGGGTTTAAAGGAGGATATCCCAGGAGAGAGAAAGAGAGTGTGTGTGTGGTTTAAAGGAGGATATCCCAGGAGAGAGAGAGAGAGAGAGTGTGTGGTTTAAAGGAGGATATCCCGGGAGAGAGAGAGAGAGAGAGTGTGTGGTTTAAAGGAGGATATCCCAGGAGAGAGAGAGAGAGAGAGTGTGTGGTTTAAAGGAGGATATCGCGGGAGAGAGAGAGAGAGAGAGAGAGAGAGAGAGAGAGAGCGAGAGTGTGGTTAAGAGGAATTATCCATAGGGAAGAGAGAGAGAAGAGAGAGAGAGAGAGAGAGAGGTAGTAGAGAAATGTGGTTTAAAGGAGGATATCCAAGGAGAGAGAGAGAGAGAGAGGAGTGGTGTGGGTTTAAAGGGAGGATATCCCGGAGAGGAGAGAGCAGAGTGTGTGTGGTGTTAAAGGAGGATTCCCAGGAGAGGAGAGAGGATGGAGAGTGTGTGTGGTTGTTAAAGGAGGATATCCCAGGAGAGAGAGAGAGTAGAGAAGGAGAGAGAGAGAGAGGAGAGAGAAGAGAGAGAGAGAGAGAGAGTGTGTGTGGGTTTAAAGAGGATATCCAAGGAGAGAGAGAGAGAGAGAGAGAGAGTGTGTGTGTGGTTTCAAGGAGGATCTCCAGGAGAGAGAGAGAGAGGAGAGTGTGTGGTTTAAAGGAGGATATCCAGGAGAGAGAGAGAGAGAGTGGTGTGTGGTTTAAAAGGAGGATATCCAGGAGAGAGAGAGAGAGAGAGAGAGTGTGTGTGGTTTAAAGGAGGATATCCCAGGAAGAGAGAGTAGAGAGAGAGTGGAAGAGAGCGAGAGAGAGTAGAGAGAGAGGAGAGAGTGTGTGTGTGTTGGTGTGTGTGTGTGTGTGTGTGTGTGTGTGGTGTGTGTGTGTGTGTGTGTGGTGTGTGTGTGTGTGTGTGTGGTGTGTGTGTGTGGTGGTTGTGTGTGTGTGTGTGTGTGTGTGTGTTGTGTGTGTGTGTGTGGTGGTGTTTAAAGGAGTGTTTGAACATGTGCTGCTTTTAGCTGCATATAAAGAGGCGCTGTGAAATGGTCTGGATGGAGGGAAGAGGAGGAGAGAGGAGGTGTAGAGGGAAGGGAATAGGGAGGAGGAGAGGAGATGGAGAGGAAAGGACAGAGGGTGGGGGAAAGGCAGAGGTGTAGAGGGAAGGGAAAGGGAGGAGAGAGGAGATGAGAGGAAAGAAGAGGATGGGGAAAGACAGAGGTGTAGAGGAAGGGAATAGGGAGGAGAGAGAGATGGAGAGGGAAGGACAGAGGTGGGGGAGAGCAAGAGGTGTAGAGGGAAGGGAATAGGGAGGAGAGAGGAGATGGAGAGGGGAAGACAGAGGTGGGGAAAGACAGAGGTGTAGAGGGAAGGGAAAGGGAGGAGAGAGGAGAGGAGAGGGAAAGACAGGGGGGGAAAGACAGAGGTGTAAGAGGGAAGGAATAGGGGAGGAGAGAGGAGATGGAGAAGGAAAGACAGGGTGGAGAGGAAGGGAATAGGGAGGAGAGAGGAGATGGAGAGGGAAAGACAGTGGTGGGGGAAAGACAGAGATGGAGAGGAAGGGAATAGGGAGGAGGAGAAGGTGGAGAGGAAAGGGGAATAGGAGAGGTTAAGGTGGAGAGGAAAGGGATTAGGGAGGAGGAGAAGGTGGAGAGGAAAGGGAATAGGGAGGAGGAGAAGGTGGAGAGGAAAGGGAATAGGGAGGAGGTTAAGGTGGAGAGGAAAGGGATTAGGGGGGAGGAAAGGGAATAGGGAGGAGGACAAGGTAGAGAGGAAAGGGAATAGGGAGGATTACATGGAGAGCAGGGTTGGGAAGTAACTGATTACTTGTAATCAGATCTTTAAAAAACTGTAGTCAGTTATGTTACAATAAAAAATATTGTAATCAGATTACAGATACTTTTCAAAAACTACATGATTACTTCTTGGATTACTTTTCAATTCAAAACTGACTTTTGCGAAAAAAAGGCGCAAATTTAAATTTGTTCCACCTTAGCAAGTCTGACTACAAGTCAGAGACCGCTATCGTGACACACCAAATGATGGCCACCAATCAGAGACCACTATCGTGACACACCAAATGATGGCCACCAATCAGAGACCACTATCGTGACACACCAAATGCATTTAATGGATCCTTTTCATCTTCTAATGTCTCTTAAGGGGAAACTAATCCAAAAAGCAATCAGATTACGTTACGGAGTTTGTGTAATTCAAAAGTTACGTTACTGATTACAATTTTGGACAGGTAAAACTATTAACTGTAACGGATTACATTTGAAAAGTGACCTACCCAACCCTGGAGTGGCAACCTGATTGCATGAGGAGAAAGACAGCTTTCTGCAGCTGGTCTCAGTCTGGGGCGAGTTGAGAGAGACTTAGGATGCAGCCAAAGACACGAGGCGCAGCCCTAAGAACTCATTCACACTGGAATGTCCGTTTACTGGGTTCTGTTCTATGGGCTTGGATCAGGGTGGACAGTAGGACTATATAGCTCATGGAAACTAACAGTCTCAGAGAGAGAGAGGGGGAGGAGAGGGAGGGAGGGAGAGGGAGGCAGAGGGAGAGCAGGAAGAAAAAGGAGGGAGAGGGAGAGGTGTAAGAGAGAGAGAAGGTCCATTATGACTGCAGCCCTCACTAAGTCCCAGTGGAACATGTATTTGTCTTTACTTGAAAGTGTGATTTATTTTCCTAGCAGTAGGAGTAGGTTATGTTTGTCACCGCTCTGAAATGGGAGTTTGAGGTTTTCAAAAGCGTATTTATTGTTTGCCTGGAGCCTGAATAAGGAGGTATCATTCTCTCTTGATGAGTTTGACTACTTACCTTTTAAATAACTGCATTATATCTTAATCATAACCACATCGTTATCCTGGAGAAAGAGAGATGGAGAGAGAGTCAGAGAGAGAGGGAGAAAGGAGAGAGAAAGAGGGATTTACAATAATAAAAGAGGGAGTGGGGAGTGAAGGAGAGCGAAAGGGAGAGGGAAAGAGAGATGAAATGGAGGGAGAGAAAGGGAGAGAGAGAGAGAGAGAGAGGGATTGAGGAAGAGAAGGAGGGAGAAGAGAGAACTGCGGTTGTATCAGATTTCCTCCACTGGGTGTAGAGGGGAGGGGAGGAGTAAGGGATGGGGGTAGGGAGGGAGGTGAAGGGGAAGAGAGAAGAGAAGAGAAGAGAGAGGAAACTTTGGGAGGCTGTGGAAGGGAAGGGAAGGGGGAAGAGGAGGGAAGGGAGGAAGGGAAGGAGGAAGAGAGAGGGGAAGAGGGAATGGATGGGAGGGTGGAGGAAGAGAGGGAGAGGGGAAAGAGGGAGGGAAGTGAAGGGTGTGGGGGAAGGCGAAATTAATGCCGAGGATTGGTGAATAGTTAGGAAATTGTGGAAGGTGAGACAGGGAAGAAGTTTTAAAACAGTTTGGAAGGTCAGGATCACTGAGTAGATATAGAGTGGTGCTATAGGAAGGGAAGGATTTTGGGAAGGGAAGGATGGAACATGTACAGTACAGGAAGGGAAGCACACAGATGGAGAGCACAAGCACACACACACATTGGTTTCGGAACGGAAGGGAGGGAAGGAAGGC